>NC_139994.1:62463134-62597069 GCF_964263955.1 Coregonus lavaretus
TTGGCTGGTGTCTTAAAGCTGGGGCCCTTCTCATAGATCACATTAGCCACCATCTCCCCCTGGAAAGCCTCTTGGTCTTTCCCAGAGAGGATGTGGTCAGGCCCGGGGGAGAGGTCTGTAGAGGAAGGGGAGGGCTCCTCAGAGGAGATCTCCCAATCAGAGGGCACCTCTCCAGAGCTACCAGATGTGGAGGTCGAAGCTGAGGAGGTGGTGCGTATGTTACGCGGGTCACGCGGTGTCGGCCGAGGTGGTCTCAGGAACCTCTTTATAGAATTGTTAGTGTCTTCCTCCTCTTCTGTCTCTTCGATCCCTAAGCCAGCCCCAGGGGGTAGGGTCTGCCTCCCCTCCCGTCTTGCCTGCTCTACCCTCGCACTAGGCTGGCAGGAAGTCACCCTTTTCTTATTTGTCATGAAGATGTGTCTGGGTTTGAGGAGGGGCATTCTTTGGCCCCGCCCCCTCCTTTCCCCCTCCTTTTCCCCTTCCTCATCCCCCTGCTCTTCCACCGCCACTCCTAGGACTTCCAAACTACGTAGGATCCGTCTACGGTGGCCTGTAGGGAACACTCGGAGCTCCAGGAGGCGATCTTCAGTGAGCCCCCTGCAGTCTTTCAGGCACTGGAAGCCCGCCATTTGAAAGCCGTCAGCGTACTGGGGCAGATGCAGGCTGGTCAGCCAGTCTAGGATCTCCTCTCTGGGGTCCGTGGGATCCGACATGGTGGGTGTCTGGTGGTGGTCTAGATTCAGTCCAGAAAGCTACCACACCAGAGAAGGGTTGATGATGGATCTAACGCAGATCAGCATTGGTGAAAGTGTTGGGTAGGGGAAGGTTTGGTGGTTTTGCTGAGGACAGAAACAGAGGGATACAATTAAGAAGGTATTATGCCTCTGACAGTTGGAAGCGAATGTATCTGTGCATCTATCATCCCAAAAAAAAAAAATCATGATGTTTCCTTCAAATCCACTTTTCAATGCATTTCCATTAAAAGCTGACATTTTTACATAAGAACGTTAGAATCCTGCACTGTGCACTCACTAGATGAGCTAGAAGAACTGGAAGCTAATGTGCCCCTGTGCTTTCCCCACCACAGTGTTAACCTAACACCTCAAATGTCAAAGCTATAAATAATATGCATTATTGTTGAACAAGCCAGTCCATCTTCAGTCAATTTTCAGCAGGAAATAGAAATAGCAAATTTTCTCTAAGGTCTCATTGACCCTGCATCTTGACATGTCCTATTCTATCCACCTTTGAAATAAGAACTAACCTCACTCTGTTGTCATTTTTTAGTCCATAGTGTCTGGTCCTCCACTGCAAAAAGCCTTCCCACCCCCATAACAACATGTACTATAAACACTTCCTGTAAACAAACTTCACCTAACTCTAATAACACCAACTCAATACCCACAAGGCCCAACAGTGCCAACTTCTAGGTCACACTTCAAGGCTCTGCAGCAATATTCATTACATTTATACATTTTACATTTTAGTAATTTAGCAGACGCTCTTATCCAGAGCAACTTACAGGAGCAATTAGGGTTAAGTGCCTTGCTCAAGGGCACATCGACAGATTATTCACCTAGTCGGCTCGGGGATTAGAACCAGCGACCTTTCGGTTACTGGCACAACGCTCTAAACCACTAAGCTACCCGCCGCCCCATAAGTCAGTTGGTTTACAGGGTCGGTTCTGACTAGCACTTCAGCCTTACGCTATAACAAGCATGCAACGGAAAACGGTTCAAAAAGTTCTGCAACAGAAAACAAAAAAATGTGTATTTGTTGAGTCCTGTTTCAGTCTGTTTTCTTACGTTTGGCACCTAATGAATATGACCCTGACACGTGCAGTGTTATTTCTTATACAGCAGCATCAGACCAATACCTGACTATTATTGGAATCCCTGTATGGTGGTGTTAATGATAAGTCAAATCAAATCCAATCAACAACAAAAATGCCACATGCGCCGAATACAACAGGTGTAGACCTTACAGTGAAATGCTTACTTACAAGCCCTTAACCAACAATGCAGTTTAAGATTAAAAAAATAATAATAATGTTAAATGAAAAATAGTAGAAAGTAGAAAATATAAAATAAAATAACAGTAGGGAGGCTATATACAGGGGGTACCGGTACAGAGTCAATGTGCGGGTACAGAGTCAATGTGCGGGGGCACCGGTTAGTCGAGGTAATTGAGGTCATATGTACGTGAGTAGAGTTAAAGTGACTACGTCAAAGAGAGAAGCGTGCATGAACACTGAGGAACAACAGTAACCTCATCTATATGTGGTATGACCACTTTTCTGCTTTGAAGATAACAACCACTGAGGCTATACCAGAACGCTTCTGCTTTCGACTGAGACCTCTTCTTCTTTAACCCATTACACTTGTGGGAATCGGCCTATATGGATAGGGCTAAATTGAAAAGTTTCTTACAGAAGGAATATAGAAAGCATATGCATAACCATGGTAGCAATAAAAAGGGAACAGTCTGGAGATCATGGGAAAATTATTAGACTAAAAAGGTGAGGACACAACAGTTCACCTGACAAGACTGAATCCAAACATTACACTGTTGAATTTATGTGCATTTTACATTTACTGTACTTTTCTCCAAATGTATTGATCACGAAATCTGAAAATATTCTGGATACATTCAGTAACATGAAATGAATATTCCTGGAAAATGTGGGGTAGGTGCAACATAAGACAAACACAATGACAAGGGTTTGAGTGAGAGGACTAACTGGTGTCTCCAAGTGGCCATACACCTCTCCAAAGTGTGCACAGTTCGTAAGTAATTTCAATGCACTTTTATGACACAAAGAACAGTCTTCAACTATAAGGAGCTTTTTTTGAGCTCTCCTAGCTGGGCCGTTGAGGAACTAGAGCAAGCACACTTGTAGTTATTTTGTTTGGAACACAGCCCTGGATCCCCGACATCACACAATTACTATTGTTGTTTACGCAATCCAAAAAAAAGGTCCGTTATAAATTGCAATCTGGGTCAGGGGTGAAAAGCTTGTTCTATTGCCAACATCACTAGCTAAATCAGGGATGGGCAACTTTTGATTGGGGTGAGGGCCACAGAAAGATCTGAACTCATCATGGCCGCAGTTGGTGCGCATAGAATGGAGTCATGAGCGCACTCAGATGCGTGTTCCGCGGCAAATTTTCTTCACAATACAACAAACAGGCTCATTCTGTTCAGGACGACCCAGGGTATAACGCCATGTCATCTTGAAACTGTACATCAAACATAGCTTTCATGAACGTTGACACTGTATATGACATGAGTTTTATCATTCGTAAATTGTGAAGTGCACATTTGGACTCACGGGTGTTTGGCTTGCTTGTGTGACATCAAACTGGTATTTATTATAATCAACGTATCATCTTTCAAAATACATTGAGTCCTCTTAATGTACAGCATTTCCCCTCACTCAGACAACAAACATTTTTCTAAAGTTGCCCAATCAGCAGGAGAGATTGGGGACAACTTGTTGTGCTGAAGTTCAGAACGGCTGTCAGTCAAAACCCCCTACAGAGCTGTGAAGCAGAGACCCTGAGGTCTGACGTCTTGTATAGCATGTTACTGTACAGCCAGTGTGTTCCAATTTAGGTGTTTTATCAGTGTCCAAATCTGCCATTTCCAACGGGTACGAGTGTAAAGGGCTACGTGTGGGTGTATGCATGCTCGCTTGCTAGTTTGTTTGTTTCCTTTCAAGAGATCATCAAAGATGAAGAGAAACTGACGTTTAACAACAATCCCAACTCCAAACGTTGACATGAAGCATTGCGTTGATGTTGCGCTTACGTCAAGTTACATTCACGTGTGAAGAACAGATTCGGCCCACGGAGTGTAAAGGAGAGGGTCATTTAAGAGGTGAAAGGTGATTTCTCTAGTGATTTATCTTGCTGCGTATAAAGCGATATAGCTCTGTGTATTATTCACTTAACATGCAGGGACCTGTATTGGCAAGGGGCCAGTTCTTACTGACTGTACCACACACACACACACCCTCACTCACACACTCCAACACACTCACACACACCCCTGACCTGACCTGCCTCAGTCTGCAGTCCCTCCCTGGTTACCACCATCCACCCCCTCACTCACTCACACACACACACCACCCAATCTGCAAACCTTAGAATGGAATGGACTCACAAAGCCTTGATCCAATACTATGCCCTGTCTGGCTAAAAATAAGAAAATCAGTGAGAATTTTTATTTAACCTTGATTTTATCAGGGAGTCATACTGAGACCAATGTCCTTTATTTGATCAGGGAGTCATACTGAGACCAAGGTCCTTTATTTGATCAGGGAGTCATACTGAGACCAAGGTCCTTTATTTGATCAGGGAGTCATACTGAGACCAAGGTCCTTTATTTTATCAGGGAGTCATACTGAGACCAAGGTCCTATATTTTATCAGGGAGTCATACTGAGACCAAGGTCCTTTATTTTATCAGGGAGTCATACTGAGACCAAGGTCCTTTATTTGATCAGGGAGTCATACTGAGTCCAAGGTCTATTTTACAGATGAGCCCTGAATTACATAAATTACAGAAAATACACATCAAAATATAAATACAATCAGAAAGAAAAACACAGTCATAAAAAACAAACACATTCATCAGTAATAAGGTCCTCAATCAGCTTTCTGAATTGCCCTAGAGGCACCAGAACATCACATTTCAGAACATTTTGAAGAAAACTAAAAGCACAACAAAACTAAAAGCTGATTTACCTAACTCAGTAGAGACCAAAGGAATTTCCAGAGTTAGTCATCCCTGAGACCGGATGTGGTAACTCATAAAGTTTAGTAAAGCTGTAAGGTACAGTGGGACATTTTGCAAAAGGGCTTTATAAATGAAAACATGGCAATGTATCAACCTACGTGACAGCAGAGAAATTGAGAGAGGACAGAGAACGCTATAGAATGAAGAGTGAGGTTTCGAATGTCAGCTGGGACAATGAGACAAACATGCTCAAAGACAAACAGCAAACAAAATACTAAGTGAATCAGCATCATGTATAGGGATATGAGCTCTCTAACACACACACACACACAGTGTGAGCTCAGTATGTTTAAGACAGGAATGCAAAGTGTGTGTGTGTGTGTGTGTGTGTGTGTGTGTGTGTGTGTGTGTGTGTGTGTGTGTGTGTGTGTCACAGCCAGGTAGAGCCCATCCTTCCCACAGGCTGGTCCTACAATGACTAACACACTCACACATGCCTCACATGTCTTGACAGCATTCAGCCAAGAACAAAGTCCAACTTCACATTTCCATTCGCCTCCGTGATAAGAATACTTCCGTGTTAGGAATGACCTACCATCCTAAAACCCCCATTAAAAAAAGCATATACATACAGGTATTTATATCCAAAACGTACAACTGATTTGTAGAGATTGTGATGAGGCACGTCTTCATATAAGCTATTTATGAGCCAGTTAGAAGCTGATTAACATCCACTTGTTTCCTACTACAAGCGCTGTTTAATCTTAAACCAATCTACTGATTGTCATCCAGATGTCTCATAGCTGATGTGGGCTACTCAGACAGTTAACACTTTTTGTAATCAACCTCCTCTGCCTTTAGATAAAGGAGAGCATTTGTAACCGAAGGCCTGCCTACTCTGAACGCATAGTCATAGCTGCGGTACCAGACATCCGTCTGACAGAGTGAGTGATCAGTGGGGACAACAGACAGTCCATCACTTGTAGCCTAAGCACTACAACGAATAAAAGCCTCTATCAGTATGTAAGTCTTTTTTACCTTAAAGAGGATACACAACGGTGCGTCAACTGTCAAACATAATTCTAAGAAAACGTTGTAGGCCTACTTTCGAAAAGATCAGGTTTGTAACATTAACATAAGAAGCGCATAAATGCGCAATATTCACACTTATCTATTTATTCATGTATCCACGATTCTAAAATATATGAAATACTTGTTTTCCTCCGATGTGTTTCACAACAAGTCTGCATTGTTATGACGAATACGTTTTTAACCTCACCATATGTCGCGAGTTTACCACGTTCTGGACTGTCACAACAACAAAACAAGTCAGTGCGGTTACCCAATAGTAGCCTACGCGCTTGAGTCCGTCGGCTTTGAACTTACCTGAGGTTCAAAACAGGTGAGCGGAAATCTCAGGTATCATCTCATTCTAGTTCTGCCACACGCGTGCTGTGTTGTCCAGTTTTGTACTTCCTAGTTACAGATACCAACTTCCAGAACGTGGTTGGTTTGACACTTGCCACCCGTTTCCTTCTGTTGCCCGTTGAAGCGAGATGTTACAACTCCACGCCCATTCCAGCAACTGTTCGATGTTGCTTTAGTAATTATCCGTCTTTACACAGCATGGCTAAATAACTAAACCTATAAACCTATTGTTGTCTGAGTATGAATTCACAGGTCTGCGATTTCTACAGGGCTATTATTATTGTGAAACATTATGTAATTGTCTTGCTATGGATTTCTATTCGCACAGTATTCCTTCATGTTTTTATGACATGATTATACAGATAAATTGTCTGTTGATTGTCAGCTATGAAATGCAATTACAGTTTTAAAAATATTATCATACTGTATTTTCCCTGTGTGTCCAAACTTATGGCGTCCGTTCATAAAAAAAGAGTGCCTTTAAGTCAAGTCAAGAAGAGCACAGCCACTTTCTCTTTGCGTGTCTTAGCTTGATCGAGAGGCCTCGGGCAATGCATTCTACCTAGACAGGAATGTACCAGCATGCACCAACACAGTAACACACCCACACACGCACGCACACACACACGCAATGGTGGGCAAAGTACGCAATGGTGGGCAAAGTACCCAATTGTTAAATTTGAGTAAAAGTAAAGATACCTTAATAGAAAATGACTCAAGTAAAAGTGAAATACTACTTGAGTAAAAGTCTAAAAGTATTTGGTTTTAAATATACTTAAGTATCAAAAGTAAAAGTAAAAGTAAAAATCCTTTCAAATTCCTGTTGGCAATACTTTTTTATTTTTATTTACCGATAGCCAGGGGGCACACTCCAACACTCAGACATAATTTACAAACTAAGCATGTGTGTTTAGTGAGTCCACCAGATCAGAGACAGAAGGGATGATCAGGGATGTTCTCTTGATAAGTGTGTGATTGGGCCATTTTCCTGTCCTGCTAAGCATTCAAATGTAATGAGTACTTTTGGGTGTCAGGGAAAATGTATGGAGTAAACAGTACATAATGTTCTTTAGGAATGTATTGAAGTAAAAGTAAAAGTTGTCAAAAATATAAATAGTAAAGTACAGATACCCCCCAAAACGAATAAAGTAGTACTTTAAAGTATTTTTACTTAAGTACTTTACACCACTGCACACACACACACACACAAATATACAGTCACCTAAACCCATAGAGAAATTGTTATTTCAAATAAAAAGTGAGAGACTGCCTCATTAACTAGTGTTGTGGTTGGTGTAATATGACATGTATTTCATCAATCATTGGTGTTTGATGGGATATATCATGTTCCATTAACCTCATGGGTAAGGGGTACCTACTCTGATTGCTATTGTGAAGAGCAGTTATTGTGTAACTTTCATCTGAACATCAGAAGGGTTGTGTGAGGGGAGGGGGTGGGTAGTGTGTGTGTGTGTGTGTGTGTGTCTTTGTGTGTGTGCGTGACATAGAAAAGGAGTTTGTGAGTTTGAATGAGAGTAAATTATCTGAAAAGACACCATTTCATTGTCTGGTTCATTCTTGTACAAGCACACTGTGTCCTACCTGTGCCCTGCCCAACTCAATGAATGAATGCAATAACAAGTCCAAGTCAAGTGACTTCAGGGAAATCCCATTTCCTGAAAAGTCACCTCCTACAGTAACAGCATGTATGCAGTGTACATCAGTAGTCAGTAGATAGGGATAGCATACCACTTTTGAAAGACAAGAAAGCTGCCCTGTAAACTGCCCTGTAGCTGCCCTGTAAACTGCCCTGTGAACTGCCCTGTGAACTGCCCTGTAGCTGCCCAGTAAATTGCCCTGTAAACTGCCCTGTAGCTGCCCAGTAAATTGCCCTGTAAACTGCCCTGTAAACTGCCCTGTATTCTGCCCTGTGAGCTTCTCTGTGAGCTGCACTGTAAGCTGCCATGTGAGCTGCCCTGTGAACTGCCCTGTGAGCTGCCCTGTGAGCTGCCCTGTAAGCTGCCCTGTAAGGTGCCCTGTGAGCTGCCCTGTAAGCTGCCCTGTAAACTCTCTCTGAGAGAGAGTGTGTGTGTGTGAGTGTGAGTGTGAGTGTGAGTGTGTGAGAGAGAGAGAGAGAGAGAGAGAGAGAGAGAGAGAGAGAGAGAGAGAGAGAGAGAGAGAGAGAGAGAGAGAGAGAGAGTAGAGAGTAGAGAGAAGCTTTGACTATGTACAGACTCAGTGAGCATGTAGGCAGACCTGGCTCTCAAGAGAAGACAAGCTATGTGCACACTGCCCACAAAATGAGGTGGAAACTCAGCTGCACTTCCTAACCTCCTGCCAAATGTATGACCATATTAGAGATACATAGTTCCCTCAGATTACACAGACCCACAAAGAATTAGAAAACAAACCCAATTTTGATAAACTCCCATATCTACAGTGGGGAAAAAAAGTATTTAGTCAGCCACCAATTGTGCAAGTTCTCCCACTTAAAAAGATGAGAGAGGCCTGTAATTTTCATCATAGGTACACGTCAACTATGACAGACAAAATGAGAAAAAAAATCCAGAAAATCACATTGTAGGATTTTTTATGAATTTATTTGCAAATTATGGTGGAAAATAAGTATTTGGTCAATAACAAAAGTGTCTCAATACTTTGTTATATACCCTTTGTTGGCAATGACAAAGGGTCAAACATTTTCTGTAAGTCTTCACAAGGTTTTCACACACTGTTGCTGGTATTTTGGCCCATTCCTCCATGCAGATCTCCTCTAGAGCAGTGATGTTTTGGGGCTGTCGCTGGGCAACACGGACTTTCAACTCCCTCCAAAGATTTTCTATGGGGTTGAGATCTGGAGACTGGCTAGGCCACTCCAGGACCTTGAAATGCTTCTTACGAAGCCACTCCTTCGTTGCCCGGGCGGTGTGTTTGGGATCATTGTCATGCTGAAAGACCCAGCCACGTTTCATCTTCAATGCCCTTGCTGATGGAAGGAGGTTTTCACTCAAAGTCTCACGATACATGGCCCCATTCATTCTTTCCTTTACACGGATCAGTCGTCCTGGTCCCTTTGCAGAAAAACAGCCCCAAAGCATGATGTTTCCACCCCCATGCTTCACAGTAGGTATGGTGTTCTTTGGATGCAACTCAGCATTCTTTGTCCTCCAAACACGACGAGTTGAGTTTTTACCAAAAAGTTATATTTTGGTTTCATCTGACCATATGACATTCTCCCAATCCTCTTCTGGATCATCCAAATGCACTCTAGCAAACTTCAGACGGGCCTGGACATGTACTGGCTTAAGCAGGGGGACACGTCTGGCACTGCAGGATTTGAGTCCCTGGCGGTGTAGTGTGTTACTGATGGTAGACTTTGTTACTTTGGTCCCAGCTCTCTGCAGGTCATTCACTAGGTCCCCCTGTGTGGTTCTGGGATTTTTGCTCACCGTTCTTGTGATCATTTTGACCCCACAGGGTGAGATCTTGCGTGGAGCCCCAGATCGAGGGAGATTATCAGTGGTCTTGTATGTCTTCCATTTCCTAATAATTGCTCCCACAGTTGATTTCTTCAAACCAAGCTGCTTACCTAATGCAGATTCAGTCTTCCCAGCCTGGTGCAGGTCTACAATTTTGTTTCTGGTGTCCTTTGACAGCTCTTTGGTCTTGGCCATAGTGGAGTTTGGAGTGTGACTGTTTGAGGTTGTGGACAGGTGTCTTTTATACTGATAACAAGTTCAAACAGGTGCCATTAATACAGGTAACGAGTGGAGGACAGAGGAGCCTCTTAAAGAAGAAGTTACAGGTCTGTGAGAGCCAGAAATCTTGCTTGTTTGTAGGTGACCAAATACTTATTTTCCACCATAATTTGCAAATAAATTCATTAAAAATCCTACAATGTGATTTTCTGGAAAACATTTTCTCAATATGTCTGTCATAGTTGACGTGTACCTATGATGAAAATTACAGGCCTTTCTCATCTTTTTAAGTGGGAGAACTTGCACAATTGGTGGCTGACTAAATACTTTTTCCCCCACTGTATTGGGTGAAATTTAAGCTTAATATCCTTGTCATCTATCGCCCTCCAGGTTCCCTTGGAGAGTTCATCAATGAGCTTGACGCCTTGATAAGTTCCTTTCCTGAGGATGGCTCACCCTTCACAGTTTTGGGGGATTTCAACCTCCCTACGTCTACATTTGACTCATTTCTCTCTGCCTCCTTCTTTCCACTCCTCTCCTCTTTTGACCTCACCCTCTCACCGTCCCCCCCCTACTCACAAGGCAGGCAATACGCTTGACTTCATCTTTACTAGATGTTGCTCTTCTACTAATCTCACTGCAACTCCCCTCCATGTCTCCGACCACTACTTTGTATCCTTTTCTCTCTCGCTCTCCTCCAACACTACTCACTCTGCCCCTACACAGATGGTAACGCGCCGCCGCAACCTTCGCTCTCTTTCTCCCACTACTCTCTCCTCTTCCATCCTATCATCTCTTCCCTCTGCTCAATCCTTCTCCCTCCAATCTCCTAATTCTGCCTCCTCAACCCTCCTCTCCTCCCTTTCTGCATCCTTTGACTCCCTGTGTCCCCTATCCTCCCGGCCGGCTCGGTCCTCCCCTCCAGCTCCGTGGCTTGATGACTCATTGCGAGCTCACAGAACAGAGCTCCGGGCAGCTGAGCGGAAATGGAAGAAAACTAAACTCCCTGCCGGCCTGGCATCTTTTCACTCCCTCCTCTCTACATTTTCTTCATCTGTTTCTGCTGCTAAGGCCACTTTCTACCACTCTAAATTCCAAGCATCTGCCTCTAACCCTAGGAAGCTCTTTGCCACATTCTCCCCACTTTGAAAAGAAGGTTGACGACATCCGATCCTCGTTTGTTTAGTCTAATGACACTGCTGGTCCTGCTCACACTGCCCTACCCTATGCTTTGACTTCTTTCTCCCCTCTCTCTCCAGATAAAATCTTGCGACTAGTGACTGCAGGCTGCCCAACAACCTGCCCGCTTGACCCCATCCCCTCCTCTCTTCTCCAGACCATCTCCGGTGACCTTCTCCCCTACCTCACCTCGCTGATCAACTCATCCTTGACCGCTGGCTATGTCCCTTCCGTCTTCAAGAGAGCGAGAGTTGCACCCCTTCTCAAAAAACCAACACTCGATCCCACTGATGTCAACAACTACAGACCAGTATCCCTTCTTTCTTTTCTTTCCAAAACTATTGAGCGTGCCGTCTTTAGCCAACTCTCTTGCTATCTCTCTCAGAATGACCTTCTTGATCCAAACCAGTCAGGTTTCAGGACTGGTCATTCAACTGAGACTGCTCTTCTCTGTGTCACGGAGGCTCTCCGCACTGCTAAAGCTAACTCTCTCTCCTCTGCTCTTGTCCTTCTAGACCTGTCTGCTGCCTTTGACACTGTGAACCATCAGATCCTCCTCTCCACCCTCTCCGAGCTGGGCATCTCCGGCGCGGCTCACTCCTGGATTGCGTCCTACCTGACCGGTCGCTCCTACCAAGTGGCGTGGCGAGAAGCTGTCTCCGCACCACGTGCTCTCACCACTGGTGTCCCCCAGGGCTCAGTTCTAGGCCCCCTCCTTTTCTCCCTATACACCAAGTCACTTGGCTCTGTCATATCCTCACATGGCCTCTCCTATCATTGCTACGCTGACGATACACAACTAATCTTCTCCTTTCCCCCTTCTGATAACCAGGTGGCGAATCGCATCTCTGCATGTCTGGCAGACATATCAGTATGGATGACGGATCACCACCTCAAGCTGAACCCTGGCAAGACGGAGCTGCTCTTCCTCCCGGGGAAGGACTGCCCGTTCCATGATCTCGCCATCACGGTTGACAACTCCGTTGTGTCCTCCTCCCAGAGTGCGAAGAGCCTTGGCGTGACCCTGGACAACACCCTGTCGTTCTCCGCTAACATCAAGGCGGTGACCCGATCCTGCAGGTTCATGCTCTACAACATTCGGAGAGTACGACCCTGCCTTACACAGGAAGCGGCACAGGTCCTAATCCAGGCACTTGTCATCTCCCGTCTGGATTACTGCAACTCGCTGTTGGCTGGGCTCCCTGCCTGTGCCATTAAACCCCTACAACTCATCCAGAATGCCGCAGCCCGTCTGGTGTTCAACCTTCCCAAGTTCTCTCACGTCACCCCCCTCCTCCGCACACTCCACTGGCTTCCAGTTGAAGCTCGCATCCGTTACAAGACCATGGTGCTTGCCTATGGAGCAGTGAGGGGAACGGCACTTCCGTACCTTCAGGCTCTGATCAGTCCCTACACCCAAACGAGGGCATTGCGTTCATCCACCTCTGGCCTGCTGGCTCCCCTTCCTCTGCGGAAGCATAGTTCCCGCTCAGCCCAGTCAAAACTGTTCGCTGCTCTGGCACCCCAATGGTGGAACAAGCTCCCTCACGACGCCAGGACAGCGGAGTCACTCACCACCTTCCGGAGACATTTGAAACCCCACCTCTTTAAGGAATACCTGGGATAGGATAAAGTAATCCTTCTACCCCCCCCCCCCCCCCCCCCCCCAAAAAAAAAAAATTTGTAAAGTGGTTATCCCACTGGCTATAGGGTGAATGCACCAATTTGTAAGTCGCTCTGGATAAGAGCGTCTGCTAAATGACGTAAGTGTGCCCTTGAGCAAGGCACTTAACCCTAATTGCTCCTGTAAGTCGCTCTGGATAAGAGCGTCTGCTAAATGACTAAAATGTAAATGTAAATGTAACTACCACAGTGTGCAATCACAGCAGCAAGATTTGTGACCTGTTGCCACAAGAAAAGGGCAACCAGTGAAGAACAAACACAATTGTAAATATACTGTAATATATTTATAATAATTGTAAATACAACCCATAGTTATGTTTATTTATTTTCCCTTTTGTACTTTAACTATTTACACATCGTTACAACATTGTATATAGACATAATATGACATTTGAAATGTCTTTATTCTTTTGGAACTTTTGTGAGAGAGAGAGAGGCAGGCAGGCAGGCAGGCAGGAAGAGAGAGAGAGCGAGAGAGAGAGAGCGAGAGAGAGAGAGAGAGAGACAGACAGACAGACAGACAGACAGACAGACAGACAGACAGACAGACCGACCGACCGACGGAGGACAACCCTTTGTCTTCTTTTGACCTCCTCGCTGTAAACAGGTCCTCTTTGTCCTCCGGTCACACCTCCCCATGTCGCCATAGTAACATTATTACTGCAACCGGCAAGGGCGCTACATGCAGCTTTAGTGAGACAGACGGACAGTCCCCGTGTAGCTCAGTTGTTAGAGCGTGGCGTTTGCGACGCCAGGGTTATGGGTTCGATTCCCACAGGGGGGCCAGTATGAAAAATGTATGCAATCACTAACTGTAAGTGGCTCTGGATAAGAGCGTCTGCTAAATGACTCAAATGTAAAATGTAGTGACTCCTGTAAAGAGACCTGCTAACACAGTTACACCAGTGCCAATGATAGACGGATGGGATGAAGTGTCCACAACTACTACAGTTCTTCTTCTGCTGTGGATACAAGGAAGGAGAACGTGTACACTGTTTCTCTGATACAACTGTTGTCAATCAAAAGTGGGTCAGCTGAGATTGAGAACAGCTTCTTGTTTGCAGAGGCAAAAGCGCAGCAAAGATCCAATGCATGACTAACCTGATCCACTGTGACTTAGATGAAATGTTGTGTTGGACTGAGAATGGAGGAACCAGGGCTCAGGCTCACGGTTGAAAGAGAGCCTTCTGAAGCTGCTCTAACAGGTTCCATGAAAAGAGTGCCTTTTTGATATTTTAAGTAGAAATGGTGCACCGATATTGCATTTTTAAAAGCCTGTTATATTAAATGAAGTGTTTGTGTTGATCTGAAGCCATTCGTGTGATTATTGTGATTTTGCTATTCATTGTAAATGTTCGTAGGCCTATGTAGCCAAATTGTATCTATGATCGTATGCTATCCATTCATGTTTTTTTATATGTTCTATTTATATCTGTAAATGAACCAATGATATCAAGCCACAGCCGACCATGATTACAGACACCTGTCCTTTGACACTATATAAGGTAGTGACCCGCAGTGTTTGTCATTATACCCTGATGAAGACAGCTTGTCTGTCCAAACGTTGGTTATTAGATTATTGCATCTGAGCTCCTAGAGCAGGGGTGTCAAACTCATTTTAGCTCAGGGACCACATGGAGGAAAATCTATTCCCAAGTGGGCCGGACCGGAAAAATCATGGTATATATAACTTAAAAACAACAACTTCAGATTGTTTTCTTTGTTTTAATACGATCAACATACAACATAAAGCTGGAGCCTGAGGACAGTGTGTCCAAAATAGTACAAGCACAACATCACTATTAATCATAAAACACGTCAAGTTTATTTGAAAATTCTAAAGAAAAAGAACACACAAACACACAATGCCTCAGTGATTAACAGAACTGTTTCACAGATCACAGAACTATATCAGGGTGTCATTTCTCAGGCAGAAATGTAGATAAAAATAATGAAATCCTGTTCCCCAAACAAGTGCAAGAACCACAGAGTCAAGAATAGGTTAAATATACAAATAAAATAAAATCAATTAAAAACAATAGCACATCAACATAAAAACATAGAAACATAAAGCTGGAGCCTGAGGACAGTGTCCAAAAGCACAACATCACTATTAATCATAAAACACCTCAAGTTATTTGAAAGTTCTGAGGACAAAGAACACACAAACACACAATGCCTCAGTGATTAACAGAACTGTTTCACAGATCACAGAACTATATCAGGGTGTCATTTCTCAGGCAGAAATGTAGATAAAAATAATGAAATCCTGTTCCCCAAACAAGTGCAAGAACCACAGAGTCAAGAATAGGTTAAATATACAAATAAAATAAAATCAATTAAAAACAATAGCACATCAACATAAAAACATATAAACATAAAGCTGGAGCCTGAGGACAGTATCCAAAACTCAACGTGACCAAGACAAAGGAGATGATTGTGGACTACAGGAAAAAAAAGAGGACTGAGCACGCCCCCATTCTCATCGACGGGGCTGTAGTGGAACAGGTTGAGAGCTTCAAGTTCCTTGGTGTCCACATCACCAACAAACTATCATGGTCCAAACACACCAAGACAGTCGTGAAGAGGGCACGACAAAGCCTATTCCCCCTCAGGAGACTAAAAAGATTTGGCATGGGTCCTCAGATCCTCAAAAAATTCTACAGCTGCACCATCGAGAGCATCCTGACTGGTTGCATCACCGCCTGGTATGGCAACTGCTTGGCCTCTGACCGCAAGGCACTACAGAGGGTAGTGCGTACGGCCCAGTACATCACTGGGGCAAAGCTCCCTGCCATCCAGGACCTCTATACCAGGCGGTGTCAGAGGAAGGCCCTCAAAATTGTCAAAGACTCCAGCCACCCTAGTCATAGACTGTTCTCTCTGCTACCGCACGGCAAGCGGTACCGGAGTGCCAAGTCTAGGTCCAAAAGACTTCTCAACAGCTTCTACCCCCAAGCCATAAGACTCCTGAACAGCTAATCATGGCTACCCGGACTATTTGCACTGCCCCCCCACCCCATCCTTTTTACGCTGCTGCTACTCTGTTAAGTATTTATGCATAGTCACTTTAACTCTACCCACATGTACATATTACCTCAACTACCTCAACTAGCCGGTGCCCCCGCACATTGACTCTGCAACGGTACCCCCCTGTATATATAGCCTCCCTACTGTCACTTTATTTTACTGTATATATAGCCTCCCTACTGTCACTTTATTTTACTTCTGCTCTTTTTTTCTCAACACTTTTTTTGTTGTTGTTTTATTCTTACTTTTTTTGTTTAAAATAAATGCACTGTTGGTTAAGGGCTGTAAGTAAGCATTTCACTGTAATGTCTGCACCTGTTGTATTCGGCGCATGTGACCAATACAATTTGATTTGATTTGATTTGATTTGATTTGATTTGATTGGAAAAGCACAACATCACTATTAATCATAAAACACCTCAAGTTATTTGAAAGTTCTGAGGACAAAGAACACACAAACACACAATGCCTCAGTGATTCACAGAAGTATATCACAGATCACAGAACTATATCAGGGTGTCATTTCTCAGGCAGAAATGTAGATAAAAATAATGAAATCCTGTTCCCCAAACAAGTGCAAGAACCACAGAGTCAAGAATAGGTTAAATATACAAATAAAATAAAATCAATTAAAAACAATAGCACATCAACATAAAAACATATAAACATAAAGCTGGAGCCTGAGGACAGTATCCAAAAGCACAACATCACTATTAATCATAAAACACCTCAAGTTATTTGAAAGTTCTGAGGACAAAGAACACACAAACACACAATGCCTCAGTGATTCACAGAAGTATATCACAGATCACAGAACTATATCAGGGTGTCATTTCTCAGGCAGAAATTTAGATAAAAATAATGAAATCCTGTTCCCCAAACAAGTGCAAGAACCACAGAGTCAAGAATAGGTTAAATATACAAATAAAATAAAATCAATTAAAAACAATAGCACATCAACATAAAAACATATAAACATAAATCTGAAAGCGTTGCTCAAACTCCCGTAACAGTCCCGTTATTTTATCTTTGAACCGCTTCATGTCTGCCACATGTTGGGTCGCGCACACATTTTTCAGACAGGGGAAGTGAGCTGCATCACCACCGGCAAGTTGCGTCTCCCACAATGACAGCTTCAACTTGAAAGAACGTATGCTGTCATAATACTGCGTGACAACTTTGTTGCGCCCTTGCAGCTGTTTGTTCAAGTTATTCAGGTGCTCTGTAACATCCACCATAAATGCAAGGTCCTGCATCCATTCTGCGGAATGAAATTCTAACACTGGTTTGCCCTTTTCTTCCATGAACTGTTCAATTTCTTCTCGTAAATCAAAGAAACGCCTCAGCACAGCACCTCGGCTTAACCATCTTACCTCAGTGTGGTATGGCAGGCCATAGATGTGGTCTTTCTCTCTGAGAAGGCTGTCAAACTGACGGTGATTCAGGCTTCTGGATCGGATGAAATTAACAGTTTGGATGACCACCTTCATGACGTTATCCATCTTTAATGACTTGCAACACAAAGCCTCCTGGTGCAAAATACAGTGAAAAGTCAAAAAATCACGTCCTCCATTTGCAGATTGCACTTTCTCTCTGAACTTTGTCACAACGCCTGCTTTTTTCCCGATCATTGAGGGCGCACCATCTGTAGCCAGGCTGACAGCGCGGGACCAGTCCACTCCGACCCTGTCCAGCGCGCCGACGAGTGCGGTAAAAATATCAGCTGCTGTCGTTGTATCTGTCATCGGCACCAACTCCACGAACTCCTCGGTGACGGTCAATGTGTCATCAACTCCGCGGATGAAAATGGCCAGTTGTGCAACATCTGTAATGTCCGTGCTTTCATCAATTGCAACCGAAAACGCAATAAATGACTTTACTTTTTGCTTCAACTGGCTGTCCAAATCCACTGAAAGATCGGAAATCCTGCCTGCAACTGTTTTTCTTGTCAGGCTGATATTTGCAAAAGCCTGCCGCTTTTCAGTGCACACAATCTCCGCTGCCTTCATCATGCATGTTTTTACAAATTCACCCTCACTAAATGGTTTTGAAGCCACTGCGATTTCATTAGCAATGAGGTAGCTAGCTTTCACTGCAGCGTCACTGATGTCTCGGCTGTGAGTAAACACAGACTGCTGTTTCTTCAGACCCGCCAACAGTTCATTCACCTTCTCTCATCTCCGCTGTCCTTGAAAGTTGTCTCTGCTAGCCAGCACCTCTCCTAAACAGGTGTTCTACGCTGCTAGCCAGCACCTCTCCTAAACAGGTGTTCTACTCCGCTAGCCAGCACCTCTCCTAAACAGGTGTTCTACTCTGCTAGCCAGCACCTCTCCTAAACAGGTATTCTACTCCGCTAGCCAGCACCTCTCCTAACCAAGTGTTCTACTCTGCTAACCAGCACCTCTCCTAAACAGGTGTTCTACTCTGCTAGCCAGCACCTCTCCTAACCTAAACAGGTGTTCTACTCTGCTAGCCAGCACCTCTCCTAACCTAAACAGGTGTTCTACTCTGCTAGCCAGCACCTCTCCTAAACAGGTGTTCTACTCTGCTAGCCAGCACCTCTCCTAAACAGGTGTTCTACTCTTCTAGCCAGCACCTTTCCTAAACAGGTGTTCTACTCCGCTAGCCAGCACCTCTCCTAAACAGGTGTTCTACTCTTCTAGCCAGCACCTCTCCTAAACAGGTGTTCTACTCTGCTAGCCAGCACCTCTCCTAAACAGGTGTTCTACTCTGCTAGCCAGCACCTCTCCTAAACAGGTGTTCTACTCTGTTAGCCAGCACCTCTCCTAAACAGGTGTTCTACTCTGTTAGCCAGCACCTCTCCTAAACAGGTGTTCTACTCCGCTAGCCAGCACCTCTCCTAAACAGGTGTTCTACTCTGTTAGCCAGCACCTATCCTGAACAGGTGTGCGTTTATTTCACCCCCATATTAAACGAAGTGCCCTTTAATATAGACAACATGGAGAATACAATATATTTTTTATATGAATAAAGTCTTGCTAAAGTCAACCCTGTGTCATATCTAGCAACATTTTAACACAGTTAATCCCCACATTTCTCCAAGTTTCACCGTCACTGTAAAGCCCTGATTATTTTTGTAGCTTTGACAAAGTCATTTCTGAAGATTATTATTAATTTCATGTGATTAGTGATTCATTTACTGTCTGTCCCTCATTTTAAGTTCAACCCTGTTACATTAAACTGAACTCTGGTTTTAATATGGAGAAACTATTCCTTTAAAAAAAACATTGAACATCTAATAGTCAAATCACAAGAGTGACATCAGGTGAGCTGGTTCTACTCTTTTTGGCCATTTTGTAGTGGAAACTGAGCAGGGTCGAGCATAGCACATTTAGCCCTAGATAGACATGCTAGAAATGTTTTAACAATCAATTTTTTTGGTGAAGCTTGCATTCAATTGCCACACCCTTTTTCAAACAACAAGCTTCCATTTCCCCCGGCACAAGGGTATTTATGGCTGATTTAAGAATACATCTTCAACTCTGTTGCGGTCAACCCTGTTACTTTATTTGACACTTAATAGGCACCTATTATAGTAATTTTGTTATTTAACCTCCTGAGATGGGAAAACTAGTTTTTTTATTAAGTTGAACATGTGCTCTCTATGACAGAATGTTAAAATTAGGCTAAATATATAAGTTACACTTCTCAAAAGGCACCGAATATGTGGAAAGACCCAGGTACTGTGAATGGATCATGTTTGGTTGCTTACCTATAGGATATGTGCTTTTTTGATATATTGTTCACAAATAAACTAAGTTTATTAAGTAGCATATCTGTTATGGCTTGTGCATTGTTATTTTGTTTCAGGCTTGACTCAGACCATGTCAGCCACTCTGACACTGAAGACAGACAGTATGACATCAGGAAAAAGCTGGACACAGTATAGAGGAGGGATGGACTACGGACACGGAGACACACACAGACCACACGGAGACACACACAGACCACACGGAGACACACACAGACCACACGGAGACACACAGACACGGACACACACAGACCACACGGAGACACACACAGACCACACGGAGACACACAGACACGGACACACACAGACCACATGGAGACACACACAGACCACATGGGGACACACAGACCTCACGGAGACACACACAGACCACACGGAGACACACACAGACCACACGGGGACACACAGACCACACGGAGACACACACAGACCACACGGAGACACACAGACCACAAGGATACACACAGACACACACAGACCACACGGAGACACACAGACACGGACACACACAGACCACATGGAGAAACACACAGACCACATGGACAAACACACAGACCACACGGACACACACAGACCACACAGAGACACACATACCTCACGGAGACACACACTGACCACACGGACACACACAGACCACACGGAGACACACACAGACCACGCAGACACACACAGACCTCACGGAGACACACACAGACCACACGGACACACACAGACCACACGGAGACACACACAGACCACACAGAGACACACAGACCTCACGGAGACACACACAGACCACGCGGACACACAAAGACCACATGGAGACACACAGACCACATGGACACACAGACCACACAGACAAACACAGACCACACGGAGACACACAGACCACACGGACACACACAGACCGGCAGGAAAAAAAGGATATCCAGGACACCACCAACTGGAACAACAATAACTTTCAGAACTCACAGTCTGACCGCAAGAGTCTCCAAGATACCCACAATGCATCAGTGTCCCATGATCTGCTGGCTTTGACAATGGGCATCTACAAATTGTCTGTGTTGATGATGGGGATAATTACAGCAACACAGTGTCTTGATGAGACCCACAAGGCATGACAACCCCACAGTCCATCAGAATCTCAGGATCAATATATGGATGACTCTAGAGCAGGATCAAGATATGGATGACTATAGAGCAGGATCAAGATATGGATGACTCTAGAGCAGGATCAAGATATGGATGACTCTAGAGCAGGATCAAGATATGGATGGCTCTAAAGCATGATCAAGATATGGAGGACTATAGCAGGATCAAGATATGGATGACTGTAGAGCAGGATCAAGATATGGATGGCTCTAAAGCATGATCAAGATATGGAGGACTATAGCAGGATCAAGATATGGATGGCTCTAGAGCAGGATCAAGATATGGATGGCTCCAGAGCAGGATCAAGATATGGATGGCTCCAGAGCAGGATCAAGATATGGATGGCTCTAGAGCAGGATCAAGATATGGATGACTCTAGAGCAGGATCAAGATATGGATGACTCTAGAGCAGGATCAAGATATGGATGGCTCTAAAGCATGATCAAGATATGGAGGACTATAGCAGGATCAAGATATGGATGGCTCTAAAGCATGATCAAGATATGGATGACTCTAGAACAGGATCAAGATATGGATGGCTCTAAAGCATGATCAAGATATGGATGGCTATAGCAGGATCAAGATATGGATGGCTCTAGAGCAGGATCAAGATGTGGATGGCTTTAGAGCAGGATCAAGGTATGGATGGCTCTAGAGCAGGATCAAGATATGGATGGCTCTAGAGCAGGATCAAGATATGGATGGCTATAGCAGGATCAAGATATGGATGGCTCTAGAGCAGGATCAAGATATGGATGGCTCCAGAGCAGGATCAAGATATGGAGGACTAGAGAAAGATCAAGATATGGATGGTTCTAGAGAAGGATCAAGATATGGATGACTCTAGAGCAGGATCAAGAAATGGATGGCTCTGAAGCATGATCAAGATATGGATGACTCTAAAGCATGGTCAAGATATGGATGGCTCTAGAGCAGGATAAAGATATGGATGGCTTTAGAGCAGGATCAAGGTATGGATGGCTCTAGAGCAGGATCAAGATATGGATGGCTTTAGAGCAGGATCAAGATATTAAGGACTCTAGAGCAGGATCAATATATGGATAGCTCTAGAGTAGGATCAGGATATGGATGGCTCTAGAGCAGGATCAAGATATGGAGGACTAGAGCAGGATCAATATATGGATGGCTCTAGAGCAGGATCAAGATATGGATGGCTCTAGAGCAGGATCAAGATATGGAGGACTAGAGAAGAATCAAGATATGGATGGATCTAGAGCAGGATCAAGATATGGATGGCTCTAGAGCAGGATAGATATATGGATGACTCTAGAGCAGGATCAAGATATGGATGGCTCTAGAGCAGGGTCAAGATATGGATGACTCTAGAACAGGATCAAGATATGGAGGACTAGAGCAGGGTCAAGATATGGATGGCTCTAGAGCAGGGTCAAGATATGAATGGCTCTAGAGCAGGGTCAAGATATGGAGGACTCTAGAACAGGATCAAGATATGGATGACTCTAGAGCAGGATCAAGATATGGATGGCTCTAGAGCAGGATCAGGATATGGATGGCTCCAGAGCATGATCAGGATAAGGATGGCTCTAGAGGAGGATCAAGATATGGATTGCTCTAGAGAAGGATCAAGATATGGAGGACTGTAGCATTATCATTATATGGATGACTCTAGAGCAGGATCAAGATATGGATGCTCTAAAACATGATTAAGATATGGAGGACTATAGCAGGATCAAGATGTGGATGGCTCCAGAGAAGGAACAAGATATGGAGGACTCTAGAGCAGGATCAAGATATATATGGCTCTAGAGCAGGATGAAGATATGGATGGCTCTAGGGCAGGATCAAGATATGGAGGACTAGAGAAGGATCAAGATATGGATAGCTCTAGAGCAGGATCAAGATATGAATGGCTCCAGAGGAGGATCAAGATATGGAGGACTAGAGAAGGATCAAGATATGGATGGCTCTAGAGAAGGATCAAGATATGGATGACTCTAGAGCAGGATCAAGATATGGATGGCTCTAAAGCATGATGAAGATATGGAGGACTATAGCAGGATCAAGATATGGATGACTGTAGAGCAGGATCAAGAAATGGATGGCTCTAAAGCATGATCAAGATATGGAGGACTATAGCAGGATCAAGATATGGATGGCTCTAGAGCAGGATCAAGATATGGATGGCTCCAGAGCAGGATCAAGATATGGATGGCTCCAGAGCAGGATCAAGATATGGATGGCTCTAGAGCAGGATCAAGATATGGATGACTCTAGAGCAGGATCAAGATATGGATGACTCTAGAGCAGGATCAAGATATGGATGGCTCTAAAGCATGATCAAGATATGGATGACTTTAGAACAGGATCAAGATATGGATGGCTCTAAAGCATGATCAAGATATGGATGGCTATAGCAGGATCAAGATATGGATGGCTCTAGAGCAGGATCAAGATGTGGATGGCTTTAGAGCAGGATCAAGGTATGGATGGCTCTAGAGCAGGATCAAGATATGGATGGCTCTAGAGCAGGATCAAGATAGGATGGCTCTAGAGCAGGATCAAGATATGGATGGCTCCAGAGCAGGATCAAGATATGGAGGACTAGAGAAAGATCAAGATATGGATGGTTCTAGAGAAGGATCAAGATATGGATGACTCTAGAGCAGGATCAAGAAATGGATGGCTCTAAAGCATGATCAAGATATGGATGGCTTTAGAGCAGGATCAAGATATGGATGGCTCTAGAGCAGGATCAAGATATGGATGACTCTAAAGCATGGTCAAGATATGGATGGCTCTAGAGCAGGATAAAGATATGGATGGCTTTAGAGCAGGATCAAGGTATGGATGGCTCTAGAGCAGGATCAAGATATGGATGGCTTTAGAGCAGGATCAAGATATTAAGGACTCTAGAGCAGGATCAATATATGGATAGCTCTAGAGTAGGATCAGGATATGGATGGCTCTAGAGCAGGATCAAGATATGGAGGACTAGAGCAGGATCAAGATATGGATGGCTCTAGAGCAGGATCAAGATATGGATGGCTCTAGAGCAGGATCAAGATATGGAGGACTAGAGAAGAATCAAGATATTGATGGATCTAGAGCAGGATCAAGATATGGATGGCTCTAGAGCAGGATAGATATATGGATGACTCTAGAGCAGGATCAAGATATGGATGGCTCTAGAGCAGGGTCAAGATATGGATGACTCTAGAACAGGATCAAGATATGGAGGACTAGAGCAGGGTCAAGATATGGATGGCTCTAGAGCAGGGTCAAGATATGAATGGCTCTAGAGCAGGGTCAAGATATGGAGGACTCTAGAACAGGATCAAGATATGGATGACTCTAGAGCAGGATCAAGATATGGATGGCTCTAGAGCAGGATCAGGATATGGATGGCTCCAGAGCATGATCAGGATAAGGATGGCTCTAGAGGAGGATCAAGATATGGATTGCTCTAGAGAAGGATCAAGATATGGAGGACTGTAGCATTATCAATATATGGATGACTCTAGAGCAGGATCAAGATATGGATGCTCTAAAACATGATTAAGATATGGAGGACTATAGCAGGATCAAGATGTGGATGGCTCCAGAGAAGGAACAAGATATGGAGGACTCTAGAGCAGGATCAAGATATATATGGCTCTAGAGCAGGATGAAGATATGGATGGCTCTAGGGCAGGATCAAGATATGGAGGACTAGAGAAGGATCAAGATATGGATGGCTCTAGAGCATGATCAAGATATGGAGGACTAGAGCAGGATCAAGATATGGATGGCTCTAGAGCAGGATCAAGGTATGGATGGCTCCAGAGCAGGATCAAGATATGGAGGACTAGAGAAGGATCAAGATATGGATGGCTCTAGAGCAGGATCAAGATATGGATAGCTCCAGAGCAGGATCAAGATATGGAGGACTAGAGAAGGATCAAGATATTGATGGATCTAGAGCAGGATCAAGGTATGGATGGCTCCAGAGCAGATTCAAGATAAGGAGGACTAGAGAAGGATCAATATATGTATGGCTCTAGAGCAGGATCAGGATATGGATGGCTCCAGGGCAGGATCAGGATAAGGATGGCTCTAGAGAAGGATCAAGATATGGATGGCTCTAGAGAATGATCAAGATATGGAGGACTGTAGCAGGATCAAGATATGGATGACTCTAGAGCAGGATCAAGATATGGATGGCTCTAAAGCAAGATTAAGATATGGAGGACTATAGCAGGATCAAGATATGGATGGCTCCAGAGCAGGAACAAGATTTGGAGGACTCTAGAGCAGGATCAAGATATGGATGGCTCTAGAGCAGGGTCAAGATATGGATGACTCTAGAACAGGATCAAGATATGGAGGACTAGAGCAGGATCAAGATGTGGATGGCTCCAGAGAAGGAACAAGATATGGAGGACTCTAGAGCAGGATCAAGATATATATGGCTCTAGAGCAGGATGAAGATATGGATGGCTCTAGGGCAGGATCAAGATATGGAGGACTAGAGAAGGATCAAGATATGGATAGCTCTAGAGCAGGATCAAGATATGAATGGCTCCAGAGGAGGATCAAGATATGGAGGACTAGAGAAGGATCAAGATATGGATGGCTCTAGAGAAGGATCAAGATATGGATGACTCTAGAGCAGGATCAAGATATGGATGGCTCTAAAGCATGATGAAGATATGGAGGACTATAGCAGGATCAAGATATGGATGACTGTAGAGCAGGATCAAGATATGGATGGCTCTAAAGCATGATCAAGATATGGAGGACTATAGCAGGATCAAGATATGGATGGCTCTAGAGCAGGATCAAGATATGGATGGCTCCAGAGCAGGATCAAGATATGGATGGCTCCAGAGCAGGATCAAGATATGGATGGCTCTAGAGCAGGATCAAGATATGGATGACTCTAGAGCAGGATCAAGATATGGATGACTCTAGAGCAGGATCAAGATATGGATGGCTCTAAAGCATGATCAAGATATGGAGGACTATAGCAGGATCAAGATATGGATGGCTCTAAAGCATGATCAAGATATGGATGACTTTAGAACAGGATCAAGATATGGATGGCTCTAAAGCATGATCAAGATATGGATGGCTATAACAGGATCAAGATATGGATGGCTCTAGAGCAGGATCAAGATGTGGATGGCTTTAGAGCAGGATCAAGGTATGGATGGCTCTAGAGCAGGATCAAGATATGGATGGCTCTAGAGCAGGATCAAGATAGGATGGCTCTAGAGCAGGATCAAGATATGGATGGCTCCAGAGCAGGATCAAGATATGGAGGACTAGAGAAAGATCAAGATATGGATGGTTCTAGAGAAGGATCAAGATATGGATGACTCTAGAGCAGGATCAAGAAATGGATGGCTCTAAAGCATGATCAAGATATGGATGGCTTTAGAGCAGGATCAAGATATGGATGGCTCTAGAGCAGGATCAAGATATGGATGACTCTAAAGCATGGTCAAGATATGGATGGCTCTAGAGCAGGATAAAGATATGGATGGCTTTAGAGCAGGATCAAGGTATGGATGGCTCTAGAGCAGGATCAAGATATGGATGGCTTTAGAGCAGGATCAAGATATTAAGGACTCTAGAGCAGGATCAATATATGGATAGCTCTAGAGTAGGATCAGGATATGGATGGCTCTAGAGCAGGATCAAGATATGGAGGACTAGAGCAGGATCAAGATATGGATGGCTCTAGAGCAGGATCAAGATATGGATGGCTCTAGAGCAGGATCAATATATGGAGGACTAGAGAAGAATCAAGATATTGATGGATCTAGAGCAGGATCAAGATATGGATGGCTCTAGAGCAGGATAGATATATGGATGACTCTAGAGCAGGATCAAGATATGGATGGCTCTAGAGCAGGGTCAAGATATGGATGACTCTAGAACAGGATCAAGATATGGAGGACTAGAGCAGGGTCAAGATATGGATGGCTCTAGAGCAGGGTCAAGATATGAATGGCTCTAGAGCAGGGTCAAGATATGGAGGACTCTAGAACAGGATCAAGATATGGATGACTCTAGAGCAGGATCAAGATATGGATGGCTCTAGAGCAGGATCAGGATATGGATGGCTCCAGAGCATGATCAGGATAAGGATGGCTCTAGAGGAGGATCAAGATATGGATTGCTCTAGAGAAGGATCAAGATATGGAGGACTGTAGCATTATCAATATATGGATGACTCTAGAGCAGGATCAAGATATGGATGCTCTAAAACATGATTAAGATATGGAGGACTATAGCAGGATCAAGATGTGGATGGCTCCAGAGAAGGAACAAGATATGGAGGACTCTAGAGCAGGATCAAGATATATATGGCTCTAGAGCAGGATGAAGATATGGATGGCTCTAGGGCAGGATCAAGATATGGAGGACTAGAGAAGGATCAAGATATGGATGGCTCTAGAGCATGATCAAGATATGGAGGACTAGAGCAGGATCAAGATATGGATGGCTCTAGAGCAGGATCAAGGTATGGATGGCTCCAGAGCAGGATCAAGATATGGAGGACTAGAGAAGGATCAAGATATGGATGGCTCTAGAGCAGGATCAAGATATGGATAGCTCCAGAGCAGGATCAAGATATGGAGGACTAGAGAAGGATCAAGATATTGATGGATCTAGAGCAGGATCAAGGTATGGATGGCTCCAGAGCAGATTCAAGATAAGGAGGACTAGAGAAGGATCAATATATGTATGGCTCTAGAGCAGGATCAGGATATGGATGGCTCCAGGGCAGGATCAGGATAAGGATGGCTCTAGAGAAGGATCAAGATATGGATGGCTCTAGAGAATGATCAAGATATGGAGGACTGTAGCAGGATCAAGATATGGATGACTCTAGAGCAGGATCAAGATATGGATGGCTCTAAAGCAAGATTAAGATATGGAGGACTATAGCAGGATCAAGATATGGATGGCTCCAGAGCAGGAACAAGATTTGGAGGACTCTAGAGCAGGATCAAGATATGGATGGCTCTAGAGCAGGGTCAAGATATGGATGACTCTAGAACAGGATCAAGATATGGAGGACTAGAGCAGGGTCAAGATATGGATGGCTCTAGAGCAGGGTGAAAATATGAATTGCTCTAGAGCAGGGTCAAGATATGGATGACTCTAGAGCAGGATCAAGAAATGGATGGCTCTGAAGCATGATCAAGATATGGATGACTCTAAAGCATGGTCAAGATATGGATGGCTCTAGAGCAGGATAAAGATATGGATGGCTTTAGAGCAGGATCAAGGTATGGATGGCTCTAGAGCAGGATCAAGATATGGATGGCTTTAGAGCAGGATCAAGATATTAAGGACTCTAGAGCAGGATCAATATATGGATAGCTCTAGAGTAGGATCAGGATATGGATGGCTCTAGAGCAGGATCAAGATATGGAGGACTAGAGCAGGATCAAGATATGGATGGCTCTAGAGCAGGATCAAGATATGGATGGCTCTAGAGCAGGATCAAGATATGGAGGACTAGAGAAGAATCAAGATATGGATGGATCTAGAGCAGGATCAAGATATGGATGGCTCTAGAGCAGGATAGATATATGGATGACTCTAGAGCAGGATCAAGATATGGATGGCTCTAGAGCAGGGTCAAGATATGGATGACTCTAGAACAGGATCAAGATATGGAGGACTAGAGCAGGGTCAAGATATGGATGGCTCTAGAGCAGGGTCAAGATATGAATGGCTCTAGAGCAGGGTCAAGATATGGAGGACTCTAGAACAGGATCAAGATATGGATGGCTCTAGAGCAGGGTCAAGATATGGATGACTCTAGAACAGGATCAAGATATGGAGGACTAGAGCAGGGTCAAGATATGGATGGCTCTAGAGCAGGGTCAAGATATGAATGGCTCTAGAGCAGGGTCAAGATATGGAGGACTCTAGAACAGGATCAAGATATGGATGACTCTAGAGCAGGATCAAGATATGGATGGCTCTAGAGCAGGATCAGGATATGGATGGCTCCAGAGCATGATCAGGATAAGGATGGCTCTAGAGGAGGATCAAGATATGGATTGCTCTAGAGAAGGATCAAGATATGGAGGACTGTAGCATTATCATTATATGGATGACTCTAGAGCAGGATCAAGATATGGATGCTCTAAAACATGATTAAGATATGGAGGACTATAGCAGGATCAAGATGTGGATGGCTCCAGAGAAGGAACAAGATATTGAGGACTCTAGAGCAGGATCAAGATATATATGGCTCTAGAGCAGGATGAAGATATGGATGGCTCTAGGGCAGGATCAAGATATGGAGGACTAGAGAAGGATCAAGATATGGATGGCTCTAGAGAAGGATCAAGATATGGATGACTCTAGAGCAGGATCAAGATATGGATGGCTCTAAAGCATGATCAAGATATGGAGGACTATAGCAGGATCAAGATATGGATGACTGTAGAGCAGGATCAAGATATGGATGGCTCTAAAGCATGATCAAGATATGGAGGACTATAGCAGGATCAAGATATGGATGGCTCTAGAGCAGGATCAAGATATGGATGGCTCCAGAGCAGGATCAAGATATGGATGGCTCCAGAGCAGGATCAAGATATGGATGGCTCTAGAGCAGGATCAAGATATGGATGACTCTAGAGCAGGATCAAGATATGGATGACTCTAGAGCAGGATCAAGATATGGATGGCTCTAAAGCATGATCAAGATATGGAGGACTATAGCAGGATCAAGATATTGATGGCTCTAAAGCATGATCAAGATATGGATGGCTATAGCAGGATCAAGATATGGATGGCTCTAGAGCAGGATCAAGATGTGGATGGCTTTAGAGCAGGATCAAGGTATGGATGGCTCTAGAGCAGGATCAAGATATGGATGGCTCTAGAGCAGGATCAAGATAGGATGGCTCTAGAGCAGGATCAAGATATGGATGGCTCCAGAGCAGGATCAAGATATGGAGGACTAGAGAAAGATCAAGATATGGATGGTTCTAGAGAAGGATCAAGATATGGATGACTCTAGAGCAGGATCAAGAAATGGATGGCTCTAAAGCATGATCAAGATATGGATGGCTTTAGAGCAGGATCAAGATATGGATGGCTCTAGAGCAGGATCAAGATATGGATGACTCTAAAGCATGGTCAAGATATGGATGGCTCTAGAGCTGGATAAAGATATGGATGGCTTTAGAGCAGGATCAAGGTATGGATGGCTCTAGAGCAGGATCAAGATATGGATGGCTTTAGAGCAGGATCAAGATATTAAGGACTCTAGAGCAGGATCAATATATGGATAGCTCTAGAGTAGGATCAGGATATGGATGGCTCTAGAGCAGGATCAAGATATGGAGGACTAGAGCAGGATCAAGATATGGATGGCTCTAGAGCAGGATCAAGATATGGATGGCTCTAGAGCAGGATCAAGATATGGAGGACTAGAGAAGAATCAAGATATGGATGGATCTAGAGCAGGATCAAGATATGGATGGCTCTAGAGCAGGATAGATATATGGATGACTCTAGAGCAGGATCAAGATATGGATGGCTCTAGAGCAGGGTCAAGATATGGATGACTCTAGAACAGGATCAAGATATGGAGGACTAGAGCAGGGTCAAGATATGGATGGCTCTAGAGCAGGGTCAAGATATGAATGGCTCTAGAGCAGGGTCAAGATATGGAGGACTCTAGAACAGGATCAAGATATGGATGACTCTAGAGCAGTATCAAGATATGGATGGCTCTAGAGCAGGATCAGGATATGGATGGCTCCAGAGCATGATCAGGATAAGGATGGCTCTAGAGGAGGATCAAGATATGGATTGCTCTAGAGAAGGATCAAGATATGGAGGACTGTAGCATTATCAATATATGGATGACTCTAGAGCAGGATCAAGATATGGATGCTCTAAAACATGATTAAGATATGGAGGACTATAGCAGGATCAAGATGTGGATGGCTCCAGAGAAGGAACAAGATATGGAGGACTCTAGAGCAGGATCAAGATATATATGGCTCTAGAGCAGGATGAAGATATGGATGGCTCTAGGGCAGGATCAAGATATGGAGGACTAGAGAAGGATCAAGATATGGATGGCTCTAGAGCATGATCAAGATATGGAGGACTAGAGCAGGATCAAGATATGGATGGCTCTAGAGCAGGATCAAGGTATGGATGGCTCCAGAGCAGGATCAAGATATGGAGGACTAGAGAAGGATCAAGATATGGATGGCTCTAGAGCAGGATCAAGATATGGATAGCTCCAGAGCAGGATCAAGATATGGAGGACTAGAGAAGGATCAAGATATTGATGGATCTAGAGCAGGATCAAGGTATGGATGGCTCCAGAGCAGATTCAAGATAAGGAGGACTAGAGAAGGATCAATATATGTATGGCTCTAGAGCAGGATCAGGATATGGATGGCTCCAGGGCAGGATCAGGATAAGGATGGCTCTAGAGAAGGATCAAGATATGGATGGCTCTAGAGAATGATCAAGATATGGAGGACTGTAGCAGGATCAAGATATGGATGACTCTAGAGCAGGATCAAGATATGGATGGCTCTAAAGCATGATTAAGATATGGAGGACTATAGCAGGATCAAGATATGGATGGCTCCAGAGCAGGAACAAGATTTGGAGGACTCTAGAGCAGGATCAAGATATGGATGGCTCTAGAGCAGGGTCAAGATATGGATGACTCTAGAACAGGATCAAGATATGGAGGACTAGAGCAGGGTCAAGATATGGATGGCTCTAGAGCAGGGTGAAAATATGAATTGCTCTAGAGCAGGGTCAAGATATGGATGACTCTAGAGCAGGATCAAGATATGGATGACTCTAGAGCAGGATCAACATATGGATGACTCTAGAGCAGGATCAATATATGGATGGCTCTATAGCAGGATTAAGATATGGATGGCTCTAGAGCAGGATCAAGATATGGATGACTCTAAAGCATGGTCAAGATATGGATAGCTCTAGAGCAGGATCAAGATATGGATGGCTTTAGAGCAGGATCAAGATATGGATGACTCTAGAGCAGTATCAAGATATGGATGGCTCTAGAGCAGGATCAAGATATGGAGGACTATAGCAGGATCAAGATATGGATGGCTTTAGAGCAGGATCAAGGTATGGATGGCTCCAGAGCAGGATCAAGATATGGAGGACTAGAGAAGGATCAAGATATGGATGGCTCTAGAGCAGGATCAAGATATGGATAGCTCCAGAGCAGGATCAAGATATGGAGGACTAGAGAAGGATCAAGATATTGATGGATCTAGAGCAGGATCAAGGTATGGATGGCTCCAGAGCAGATTCAAGATAAGGAGGACTAGAGAAGGATCAATATATGTATGGCTCTAGAGCAGGATCAGGATATGGATGGCTCCAGGGCAGGATCAGGATAAGGATGGCTCTAGAGAAGGATCAAGATATGGATGGCTCTAGAGAATGATCAAGATATGGAGGACTGTAGCAGGATCAAGATATGGATGACTCTAGAGCAGGATCAAGATATGGATGGCTCTAAAGCATGATTAAGATATGGAGGACTATAGCAGGATCAAGATATGGATGGCTCCAGAGCAGGAACAAGATTTGGAGGACTCTAGAGCAGGATCAAGATATGGATGGCTCTAGAGCAGGGTCAAGATATGGATGACTCTAGAACAGGATCAAGATATGGAGGACTAGAGCAGGGTCAAGATATGGATGACTCTAGAGCAGGGTGAAAATATGAATTGCTCTAGAGCAGGGTCAAGATATGGATGACTCTAGAGCAGGATCAAGATATGGATGACTCTAGAGCAGGATCAACATATGGATGACTCTAGAGCAGGATCAATATATGGATGGCTCTATAGCAGGATCAAGATATGGATGGCTCTAGAGCAGGATCAAGATATGGATGACTCTAAAGCATGGTCAAGATATGGATAGCTCTAGAGCAGGATCAAGATATGGATGGCTTTAGAGCAGGATCAAGATATGGATGACTCTAGAGCAGTATCAAGATATGGATGGCTCTAGAGCAGGATCAAGATATGGAGGACTATAGCAGGATCAAGATATGGATGGCTTTAGAGCAGGATCAAGATATTAAGGACTCTAGAGCAGGATCAATATATGAATAGCTCTAGAGCAGGATCAGGATATGGATGGCTCTAGAGCAGGGTCAAGATATGGATGACTCTAGAACAGGATCAAGATATGGAGGACTAGAGCAGGGTCAAGATATGGATGGCTCTAGAGCAGGGTCAAGATATGAATGGCTCTAGAGCAGGGTCAAGATATGGAGGACTCTAGAGCAAGATCAAAATATGGATGACTCTAGAGCAGGATCAAGATATGGATGGCTCCAGAGCAGGATCAGGATAAGGATGGCTCTAGAGAAGGATCAAGATATGGATGGCTCCTAGAGCAGGATCAAGATATGGATGACTAGAGCATGATCAAGATATGGAGGACTAGAGCAGGATCAAGATATGGATGGCTCTAGAGCAGGATCAAGGTATGGATGGCTCCACAGCAGGATCAAGATCTGGAGGACTAGAGCAGGATCAAGATATGGAAGGCTCTAGAGCAGGATCAAGATATGGATGACTCTAGAGCAGGATCAAGATATGGAGGACTAGACAGACAGACTCACAGACGGAGAAAGAGAGGAGAGATGGAGTTGAAGATGTGACTGAAGAGAGGAGAGATGGAGTTGAAGATGGGACTGAAGAAAGCAGAGATGGAGTTGAAGATGGGACTGAAGAGAGCAGAGATGGAGTTGAAGATGGGACTGAAGAGAGGATAGATGGAGTTGAAGATGGGAGAGATGGAGTTGAAGATGGGACTGAAGAGAGGAGAGATAGAGTTGAAGATGGGACTGAAGAGAGAAGAGTCGTGAGAGTGTTTGGGTCACATTGGGGTGAGTTATCAAACACATGCACATACTCACACACACAAACACACTGCTCTGACTCAGCATGTAGTTACTCCCTGGTCTGAACATCTATCAGTTTGTCCAAACGTGATTCATTCCTCCTCCTCATTTCTCCTGCTCAGTGAAACAAGAGCACTCTGTCTGCCCTCTCATATGTTTGTCTGCTCTCCTCCAGTCTGCTCTCCCCAGTCATACGGTTCACTGTCCGGTCAAAACTCATCAACCAAACTAGAAAAGGATCAAGATATGGAGGACTAGAGAAGGATCAAGATATGGATGGCTCTAGAGAAGGATCAAGATATGGATGACTCTAGAGCAGGATCAAGATATGGATGGCTCTAAAGCATGATCAAGATATGGAGGACTATAGCAGGATCAAGATGTGGATGACTGTAGAGCAGGATCAAGATATGGATGGCTCTAAAGCATGATCAAGATATGGAGGACTATAGCAGGATCAAGATATGGATGGCTCTAGAGCAGGATCAAGATATGGATGGCTCCAGAGCAGGATCAAGATATGGATGGCTCCAGAGCAGGATCAAGATATGGATGGCTCTAGAGCAGGATCAAGATATGGATGACTCTAGAGCAGGATCAAGATATGGATGACTCTAGAGCAGGATCAAGATATGGATGGCTCTAAAGCATGATCAAGATATGGAGGACTATAGCAGGATCAAGATATGGATGGCTCTAAAGCATGATCAAGATATGGATGACTTTAGAACAGGATCAAGATATGGATGGCTCTAAAGCATGATCAAGATATGGATGGCTATAGCAGGATCAAGATATGGATGGCTCTAGAGCAGGATCAAGATGTGGATGGCTTTAGAGCAGGATCAAGGTATGGATGGCTCTAGAGCAGGATCAACATATGGATGGCTCTAGAGCAGGATCAAGATAGGATGGCTCTAGAGCAGGATCAAGATATGGATGGCTCCAGAGCAGGATCAAGATATGGAGGACTAGAGAAAGATCAAGATATGGATGGTTCTAGAGAAGGATCAAGATATGGATGACTCTAGAGCAGGATCAAGAAATGGATGGCTCTAAAGCATGATCAAGATATGGATGGCTTTAGAGCAGGATCAAGATATGGATGGCTCTAGAGCAGGATCAAGATATGGATGACTCTAAAGCATGGTCAAGATATGGATGGCTCTAGAGCAGGATAAAGATATGGATGGCTTTAGAGCAGGATCAAGGTATGGATGGCTCTAGAGCAGGATCAAGATATGGATGGCTTTAGAGCAGGATCAAGATATTAAGGACTCTAGAGCAGGATCAATATATGGATAGCTCTAGAGTAGGATCAGGATATGGATGGCTCTAGAGCAGGATCAAGATATGGAGGACTAGAGCAGGATCAAGATATGGATGGCTCTAGAGCAGGATCAAGATATGGATGGCTCTAGAGCAGGATCAAGATATGGAGGACTAGAGAAGAATCAAGATATTGATGGATCTAGAGCAGGATCAAGATATGGATGGCTCTAGAGCAGGATAGATATATGGATGACTCTAGAGCAGGATCAAGATATGGATGGCTCTAGAGCAGGGTCAAGATATGGATGACTCTAGAACAGGATCAAGATATGGAGGACTAGAGCAGGGTCAAGATATGGATGGCTCTAGAGCAGGGTCAAGATATGAATGGCTCTAGAGCAGGGTCAAGATATGGAGGACTCTAGAACAGGATCAAGATATGGATGACTCTAGAGCAGGATCAAGATATGGATGGCTCTAGAGCAGGATCAGGATATGGATGGCTCCAGAGCATGATCAGGATAAGGATGGCTCTAGAGGAGGATCAAGATATGGATTGCTCTAGAGAAGGATCAAGATATGGAGGACTGTAGCATTATCAATATATGGATGACTCTAGAGCAGGATCAAGATATGGATGCTCTAAAACATGATTAAGATATGGAGGACTATAGCAGGATCAAGATGTGGATGGCTCCAGAGAAGGAACAAGATATGGAGGACTCTAGAGCAGGATCAAGATATATATGGTTCTAGAGCAGGATGAAGATATGGATGGCTCTAGGGCAGGATCAAGATATGGAGGACTAGAGAAGGATCAAGATATGGATGGCTCTAGAGCATGATCAAGATATGGAGGACTAGAGCAGGATCAAGATATGGATGGCTCTAGAGCAGGATCAAGGTATGGATGGCTCCAGAGCAGGATCAAGATATGGAGGACTAGAGAAGGATCAAGATATGGATGGCTCTAGAGCAGGATCAAGATATGGATAGCTCCAGAGCAGGATCAAGATATGGAGGACTAGAGAAGGATCAAGATATTGATGGATCTAGAGCAGGATCAAGGTATGGATGGCTCCAGAGCAGATTCAAGATAAGGAGGACTAGAGAAGGATCAATATATGTATGGCTCTAGAGCAGGATCAGGATATGGACGGCTCCAGGGCAGGATCAGGATAAGGATGGCTCTAGAGAAGGATCAAGATATGGATGGCTCTAGAGAATGATCAAGATATGGAGGACTGTAGCAGGATCAAGATATGAATGACTCTAGAGCAGGATCAAGATATGGATGGCTCTAAAGCATGATTAAGATATGGAGGACTATAGCAGGATCAAGATATGGATGGCTCCAGAGCAGGAACAAGATTTGGAGGACTCTAGAGCAGGATCAAGATATGGATGGCTCTAGAGCAGGGTCAAGATATGGATGACTCTAGAACAGGATCAATGTTATGGAGGACTAGAGCAGGGTCAAGATATGGATGGCTCTAGAGCAGGGTGAAAATATGAATTGCTCTAGAGCAGGGTCAAGATATGGATGACTCTAGAGCAGGATCAAGAAATGGATGGCTCTGAAGCATGGTCAAGATATGGATGACTCTAAAGCATGGTCAAGATATGGATGGCTCTAGAGCAGGATAAAGATATGGATGGCTTTAGAGCAGGATCAAGGTATGGATGGCTCTAGAGCAGGATCAAGATATGGATGGCTTTAGAGCAGGATCAAGATATTAAGGACTCTAGAGCAGGATCAATATATGGATAGCTCTAGAGTAGGATCAGGATATGGATGGCTCTAGAGCAGGATCAAGATATGGAGGACTAGAGCAGGATCAAGATATGGATGGCTCTAGAGCAGGATCAAGATATGGATGGCTCTAGAGCAGGATCAAGATATGGAGGACTAGAGAAGAATCAAGATATGGATGGATCTAGAGCAGGATCAAGATATGGATGGCTCTAGAGCAGGATAGATATATGGATGACTCTAGAGCAGGATCAAGATATGGATGGCTCTAGAGCAGGGTCAAGATATGGATGACTCTAGAACAGGATCAAGATATGGAGGACTAGAGCAGGGTCAAGATATGGATGGCTCTAGAGCAGGGTCAAGATATGAATGGCTCTAGAGCAGGGTCAAGATATGGAGGACTCTAGAACAGGATCAAGATATGGATGGCTCTAGAGCAGGGTCAAGATATGGATGACTCTAGAACAGGATCAAGATATGGAGGACTAGAGCAGGGTCAAGATATGGATGGCTCTAGAGCAGGGTCAAGATATGAATGGCTCTAGAGCAGGGTCAAGATATGGAGGACTCTAGAACAGGATCAAGATATGGATGACTCTAGAGCAGGATCAAGATATGGATGGCTCTAGAGCAGGATCAGGATATGGATGGCTCCAGAGCATGATCAGGATAAGGATGGCTCTAGAGGAGGATCAAGATATGGATTGCTCTAGAGAAGGATCAAGATATGGAGGACTGTAGCATTATCATTATATGGATGACTCTAGAGCAGGATCAAGATATGGATGCTCTAAAACATGATTAAGATATGGAGGACTATAGCATTATCAAGATATGGATGGCTCTAGAGCAGGATCAAGATAGGATGGCTCTAGAGCAGGATCAAGATATGGATGGCTCCAGAGCAGGATCAAGATATGGAGGACTAGAGAAAGATCAAGATATGGATGGTTCTAGAGAAGGATCAAGATATGGATGACTCTAGAGCAGGATCAAGAAATGGATGGCTCTAAAGCATGATCAAGATATGGATGGCTTTAGAGCAGGATCAAGATATGGATGGCTCTAGAGCAGGATCAAGATATGGATGACTCTAAAGCATGGTCAAGATATGGATGGCTCTAGAGCAGGATAAAGATATGGATGGCTTTAGAGCAGGATCAAGGTATGGATGGCTCTAGAGCAGGATCAAGATATGGATGGCTTTAGAGCAGGATCAAGATATTAAGGACTCTAGAGCAGGATCAATATATGGATAGCTCTAGAGTAGGATCAGGATATGGATGGCTCTAGAGCAGGATCAAGATATGGAGGACTAGAGCAGGATCAAGATATGGATGGCTCTAGAGCAGGATCAAGATATGGATGGCTCTAGAGCAGGATCAAGATATGGAGGACTAGAGAAGAATCAAGATATGGATGGATCTAGAGCAGGATCAAGATATGGATGGCTCTAGAGCAGGATAGATATATGGATGACTCTAGAGCAGGATCAAGATATGGATGGCTCTAGAGCAGGGTCAAGATATGGATGACTCTAGAACAGGATCAAGATATGGAGGACTAGAGCAGGGTCAAGATATGGATGGCTCTAGAGCAGGGTCAAGATATGAATGGCTCTAGAGCAGGGTCAAGATATGGAGGACTCTAGAACAGGATCAAGATATGGATGACTCTAGAGCAGGATCAAGATATGGATGGCTCTAGAGCAGGATCAGGATATGGATGGCTCCAGAGCATGATCAGGATAAGGATGGCTCTAGAGGAGGATCAAGATATGGATTGCTCTAGAGAAGGATCAAGATATGGAGGACTGTAGCATTATCAATATATGGATGACTCTAGAGCAGGATCAAGATATGGATGCTCTAAAACATGATTAAGATATGGAGGACTATAGCAGGATCAAGATGTGGATGGCTCCAGAGAAGGAACAAGATATGGAGGACTCTAGAGCAGGATCAAGATATATATGGCTCTAGAGCAGGATGAAGATATGGATGGCTCTAGGGCAGGATCAAGATATGGAGGACTAGAGAAGGATCAAGATATGGATGGCTCTAGAGCATGATCAAGATATGGAGGACTAGAGCAGGATCAAGATATGGATGGCTCTAGAGCAGGATCAAGGTATGGATGGCTCCAGAGCAGGATCAAGATATGGAGGACTAGAGAAGGATCAAGATATGGATGGCTCTAGAGCAGGATCAAGATATGGATAGCTCCAGAGCAGGATCAAGATATGGAGGACTAGAGAAGGATCAAGATATTGATGGATCTAGAGCAGGATCAAGGTATGGATGGCTCCAGAGCAGATTCAAGATAAGGAGGACTAGAGAAGGATCAATATATGTATGGCTCTAGAGCAGGATCAGGATATGGATGGCTCCAGGGCAGGATCAGGATAAGGATGGCTCTAGAGAAGGATCAAGATATGGATGGCTCTAGAGAATGATCAAGATATGGAGGACTGTAGCAGGATCAAGATATGGATGACTCTAGAGCAGGATCAAGATATGGATGGCTCTAAAGCATGATTAAGATATGGAGGACTATAGCAGGATCAAGATATGGATGGCTCCAGAGCAGGAACAAGATTTGGAGGACTCTAGAGCAGGATCAAGATATGGATGGCTCTAGAGCAGGGTCAAGATATGGATGACTCTAGAACAGGATCAAGATATGGAGGACTAGAGCAGGGTCAAGATATGGATGGCTCTAGAGCAGGGTGAAAATATGAATTGCTCTAGAGCAGGGTCAAGATATGGATGACTCTAGAGCAGGATCAAGATATGGATGACTCTAGAGCAGGATCAACATATGGATGACTCTAGAGCAGGATCAATATATGGATGGCTCTATAGCAGGATCAAGATATGGATGGCTCTAGAGCAGGATCAAGATATGGATGACTCTAAAGCATGGTCAAGATATGGATAGCTCTAGAGCAGGATCAAGATATGGATGGCTTTAGAGCAGGATCAAGATATGGATGACTCTAGAGCAGTATCAAGATATGGATGGCTCTAGAGCAGGATCAAGATATGGAGGACTATAGCAGGATCAAGATATGGATGGCTTTAGAGCAGGATCAAGGTATGGATGGCTCCAGAGCAGGATCAAGATATGGAGGACTAGAGAAGGATCAAGATATGGATGGCTCTAGAGCAGGATCAAGATATGGATAGCTCCAGAGCAGGATCAAGATATGGAGGACTAGAGAAGGATCAAGATATTGATGGATCTAGAGCAGGATCAAGGTATGGATGGCTCCAGAGCAGATTCAAGATAAGGAGGACTAGAGAAGGATCAATATATGTATGGCTCTAGAGCAGGATCAGGATATGGATGGCTCCAGGGCAGGATCAGGATAAGGATGGCTCTAGAGAAGGATCAAGATATGGATGGCTCTAGAGAATGATCAAGATATGGAGGACTGTAGCAGGATCAAGATATGGATGACTCTAGAGCAGGATCAAGATATGGATGGCTCTAAAGCATGATTAAGATATGGAGGACTATAGCAGGATCAAGATATGGATGGCTCCAGAGCAGGAACAAGATTTGGAGGACTCTAGAGCAGGATCAAGATATGGATGGCTCTAGAGCAGGGTCAAGATATGGATGACTCTAGAACAGGATCAAGATATGGAGGACTAGAGCAGGGTCAAGATATGGATGGCTCTAGAGCAGGGTGAAAATATGAATTGCTCTAGAGCAGGGTCAAGATATGGATGACTCTAGAGCAGGATCAAGATATGGATGACTCTAGAGCAGGATCAACATATGGATGACTCTAGAGCAGGATCAATATATGGATGGCTCTATAGCAGGATTAAGATATGGATGGCTCTAGAGCAGGATCAAGATATGGATGACTCTAAAGCATGGTCAAGATATGGATAGCTCTAGAGCAGGATCAAGATATGGATGGCTTTAGAGCAGGATCAAGATATGGATGACTCTAGAGCAGTATCAAGATATGGATGGCTCTAGAGCAGGATCAAGATATGGAGGACTATAGCAGGATCAAGATATGGATGGCTTTAGAGCAGGATCAAGGTATGGATGGCTCCAGAGCAGGATCAATATATGGAGGACTAGAGAAGGATCAAGATATGGATGGCTCTAGAGCAGGATCAAGATATGGATAGCTCCAGAGCAGGATCAAGATATGGAGGACTAGAGAAGGATCAAGATATTTATGGATCTAGAGCAGGATCAAGGTATGGATGGCTCCAGAGCAGATTCAAGATAAGGAGGACTAGAGAAGGATCAATATATGTATGGCTCTAGAGCAGGATCAGGATATGGATGGCTCCAGGGCAGGATCAGGATAAGGATGGCTCTAGAGAAGGATCAAGATATGGATGGCTCTAGAGAATGATCAAGATATGGAGGACTGTAGCAGGATCAAGATATGGATGACTCTAGAGCAGGATCAAGATATGGATGGCTCTAAAGCATGATTAAGATAAGGAGGACTATAGCAGGATCAAGATATGGATGGCTCCAGAGCAGGAACAAGATTTGGAGGACTCTAGAGCAGGATCAAGATATGGATGGCTCTAGAGCAGGATCAAGATATGGATGGCTCCAGAGCAGGATCAAGATATGGAGGACTAGAGAAGGATCAAGATATGGATGGAGCTAGAGCAGGATCAAGGTATGTATGGCTCCAGAGCAGGATCAAGATATGGAGGACTAGAGCAGGATCAACATATGGATGGCTCTAGAGCAGGGTCAAGATATGGATGACTCTAGAACAGGATCAAGATATGGAGGACTAGAGCAGGGTCAAGATATGGATGGCTCTAGAGCAGGGTCAAAATATGAATTGCTCTAGAGCAGGGTCAAGATATGGATGACTCTAGAGCAGGATCAAGATATGGATGACTCTAGAGCAGGATCAACATATGGATGACTCTAGAGCAGGATCAATATATGGATGGCTCTATAGCAGGATCAAGATATGGATGGCTCTAGAGCAGGATCAAGATATGGATGACTCTAAAGCATGGTCAAGATATGGATAGCTCTAGAGCAGGATCAAGATATGGATGGCTTTAGAGCAGGATCAAGATATGGATGACTCTAGAGCAGTATCAAGATATGGATGGCTCTAGAGCAGGATCAAGATATGGAGGACTATAGCAGGATCAAGATATGGATGGCTTTAGAGCAGGATCAAGATATTAAGGACTCTAGAGCAGGATCAATATATGAATAGCTCTAGAGCAGGATCAGGATATGGATGGCTCTAGAGCAGGGTCAAGATATGGATGACTCTAGAACAGGATCAAGATATGGAGGACTAGAGCAGGGTCAAGATATGGATGGCTCTAGAGCAGGGTCAAGATATGAATGGCTCTAGAGTAGGGTCAAGATATGGAGGACTCTAGAGCAAGATCAAAATATGGATGACTCTAGAGCAGGATCAAGATATGGATGGCTCCAGAGCAGGATCAGGATAAGGATGGCTCTAGAGAAGGATCAAGATATGGATGGCTCCTAGAGCAGGATCAAGATATGGATGACTAGAGCATGATCAAGATATGGAGGACTAGAGCAGGATCAAGATATGGATGGCTCTAGAGCAGGATCAAGGTATGGATGGCTCCACAGCAGGATCAAGATCTGGAGGACTAGAGCAGGATCAAGATATGGAAGGCTCTAGAGCAGGATCAAGACATGGATGACTCTAGAGCAGGATCAAGATATGGAGGACTAGACAGACAGACTCACAGACGGAGAAAGAGAGGAGAGATGGAGTTGAAGATGTGACTGAAGAGAGGAGAGATGGAGTTGAAGATGGGACTGAAGAAAGCAGAGATGGAGTTGAAGATGGGACTGAAGAGAGCAGAGATGGAGTTGAAGATGGGACTGAAGAGAGGATAGATGGAGTTGAAGATGGGAGAGATGGAGTTGAAGATGGGACTGAAGAGAGGAGAGATAGAGTTGAAGATGGGACTGAAGAGAGAAGAGTCGTGAGAGTGGATGGGTCACATTGGGGTGAGTTATCAAACACATGCACATACTCACACACACAAACACACTGCTCTGACTCAGCATGTAGTTACTCCCTGGTCTGAACATCTATCAGTTTGTCCAAACGTGATTCATTCCTCCTCCTCATTTCTCCTGCTCAGTGAAACAAGAGCACTCTGTCTGCCCTCTCATATGTTTGTCTGCTCTCCTCCAGTCTGCTCTCCCCAGTCATACGGTTCACTGTCCGGTCAAAACTCATCAACCAAACTAGAAAAGGATCAAGATATGGAGGACTAGAGAAGGATCAAGATATGGATGGCTCTAGAGCATGATCAAGATATGGAGGACTAGAGCAGGATCAAGATATGGATGGCTCTAGAGCAGGATCAAGGTATGGATGGCTCCAGAGCAGGTTCAAGATATGGAGGACTAGAGAAGGATCAAGATATGGATGGCTCTAGAGCAGGATCAAGATATGGATAGCTCCAGAGCAGGATCAAGATATGGAGGACTAGAGAAGGATCAAGATATTGATGGATCTAGAGCAGGATCAAGGTATGGATGGCTCCAGAGCAGGATCAAGATAAGGAGGACTAGAGAATGATCAATATATGTATGGCTCTAGAGCAGGATCAGGATATGGATGGCTCCAGGGCAGGATCAGGATAAGGATGTCTCTAGAGAAGGATCAAGATATGGATGGCTCTAGAGAATGATCAAGATATGGAGGACTGTAGCAGGATCAAGATATGGATGACTCTAGAGCAGGATCAAGATATGGATGGCTCTAAAGCATGATTAAGATATGGAGGACTATAGCAGGATCAAGATATGGATGGCTCCAGAGCAGGAACAAGATTTGGAGGACTCTAGAGCAGGATCAAGATATGGATGGCTCTAGAGCAGGATCAAGATATGGATGGCTCCAGAGCAGGATCAAGATATGGAGGACTAGAGAAGGATCAAGATATGGATGGAGCTAGAGCAGGATCAAGATATGGATGACTCTAAAGCATGGTCAAGATATGGATAGCTCTAGAGCAGGATCAAGATATGGATGGCTTTAGAGCAGGATCAAGATATGGATGACTCTAGAGCAGTATCAAGATATGGATGGCTCTAGAGCAGGATCAAGATATGGAGGACTATAGCAGGATCAAGATATGGATGGCTTTAGAGCAGGATCAAGATATTAAGGACTCTAGAGCAGGATCAATATATGAATAGCTCTAGAGCAGGATCAGGATATGGATGGCTCTAGAGCAGGGTCAAGATATGGATGACTCTAGAACAGGATCAAGATATGGAGGACTAGAGCAGGGTCAAGATATGGATGGCTCTAGAGCAGGGTCAAGATATGAATGGCTCTAGAGCAGGGTCAAGATATGGAGGACTCTAGAGCAAGATCAAAATATGGATGACTCTAGAGCAGGATCAAGATATGGATGGCTCCAGAGCAGGATCAGGATAAGGATGGCTCTAGAGAAGGATCAAGATATGGATGGCTCCTAGAGCAGGATCAAGATATGGATGACTAGAGCATGATCAAGATATGGAGGACTAGAGCAGGATCAAGATATGGATGGCTCTAGAGCAGGATCAAGGTATGGATGGCTCCACAGCAGGATCAAGATCTGGAGGACTAGAGCAGGATCAAGATATGGAAGGCTCTAGAGCAGGATCAAGATATGGATGCTCTAGAGCAGGATCAAGATATGGATGACTCTAGAGCAGGATCAAGATATGGAGGACTAGACAGACAGACTCACAGACGGAGAAAGAGAGGAGAGATGGAGTTGAAGATGTGACTGAAGAGAGGAGAGATGGAGTTGAAGATGGGACAGAAGAAAGCAGAGATGGAGTTGAAGATGGGACTGAAGAGAGCAGAGATGGAGTTGAAGATGGGACTGAAGAGAGGATAGATGGAGTTGAAGATGGGAGAGATGGAGTTGAAGATGGGACTGAAGAGAGAAGAGTCGTGAGAGTGGATGGGTCACATTGGGGTGAGTTATCAAACACATGCACATACTCACACACACAAACACACACACACAAACACACTGCTCTGACTCAGCATGTAGTTACTCCCTGGTTTGAACATCTATCAGTTTGTCCAAACGTGATTCATTCCTCCTCCTCATTTCTCCTGCTCAGTGAAACAAGAGCACACTGTCTGCCCTCTCCTATGTTTGTCTGCTCTCCTCCAATCTGCTCTCCCCAGTCATACGGTTCACTGTCCGGTCAAAACTCATCAACCAAACTAGAAAAGGATCAAGATATGGATGGATCTAGAGCAGGATAAAGATATGGATGGCTCGAGAGCAGAATCAAGATAGGGATGACTCTAGAACAGGATCAAGATATGGAGGACTAGAGCAGGGTCAAGATATGGATGGCTCTAGAGCAGGATCAATATATGGATGGCTCTAGAGCAGGATCAGGATATGGATGGCTCCAGAGCAGGATCAGGATAAGGATGGCTCTAGAGCAGGATCAGGATATGGATGGCTCCAGAGCAGGATCAGGATAAGGATGGCTCTAGAGAAGGATCAAGATATGGATGGCTCTATAGAAGGATCAAGATATGGAGGACTGTAGCAAGATCAAGATATGGATGACTCTAGAGCAGGATCAAGATATGGATGGCTCTAAAGCATGATTAAGATATGGAGGAATACAGCAGGATCAAGATATGGATGCTCCAGAGCAGGAACAAGATTTGGAGGACTCTAGAGCAGGATCAAGATATGGAGGACTAGAGCAGGATCAAGATATGTATGGCTCCAGAGCAGGATCAAGATATGGAGGACTAGAGCAGGATCAAGATATGGTTGGCTCTAGAGCAGGATCAAGATATGGATGACTCTAGAGCAGGATCAAGATACGGAGGACTAGAGCAGGATCAAGATACGGAGGACTAGAGCAGGATCAAGATATGGAGGACTAGAGCAGGATCAAGATATGGATGGCTCTAGAGCAGGATCAGGGTATGGATGGCTTCAGAGCAGGATCAAGATATGGAGGACTAGAGCAGGATCAAGATATGGATGGCTCTAGAGCAGGGTCAAGATATGAATGGCTCTAGAGCAGGGTCAAGATATGGAGGTCTCTAGAGCAGGATCAAGATATGGATGGCTCTAGAGCAGGATAGAGATATGGATGACTCTAGAGCAGGATCAATATATGGATGGCTCTAGAGCAGGGTCAAGATATGGAGGACTCTAGAACAGGATCAAGATATGGAGGACTAGAGCAGGGTCAAGATATGGATGGCTCTAGAGCAGGGTCAAGATATGAATGGCTGTAGAGCAGGGTCAAGATATGGAGGACTCTAGAGCAGGATCAAGATATGGATGACTCTAGAGCAGGATCAAGATATGGATGACTCTAGAGCAGGATCAAGATATGGATGGCTCTATAGCAGGATCAGGATATGGATGGCTCTAGAGCAGGATCAGGATAAGGATGGCTCTAGAAAAGGATCAAGATATGGATGGCTCTAGAGCATGATTAAGATACGGAGGACTAGAGCAGGAACAAGATATGGATGGTTCTAGAGCAGGATCAAGATATGGATAGCTCCAGAGCAGGATCAAGATATGGAAGACTAGAGAAGGATCAAGATATTGATGGATCAAAAGCAGGATCAAGGTATGGATGGCTCCAGAGCAGGATCAAGATAAGGAGGACTAGAGCAGGATCAATATCTGGATGGCTCTAGAGCAGGATCAATATATGGATGGCTCTAGAGCAGGATCAAGATATGGATGATTCTAGAGCAGGATCAAGATATGGAGGACTAGAGTAGGATCAAGATATGGAGGACTAGAGCAGGATCAAGATATGGATGGCTATAGAGCAGGATCAAGGTATGTATGGCTCCAGAGCAGGATCAATATCTGGAGGACTAGAGCAGGATCAGGATATGGATGGCTCTAGAGCAGGATCAAGGTATGGATGGCTCCAGAGCAGGATCAATATCTGGAGGACTAGAGCAGGATCAAGATATGGAAGGCTCTAGAGCAGGATTCAAGATCTGGAGGACTAGAGCAGGATCAAGATATGGAAGGCTCTAGAGCAGGATCAAGATATGGATGCTCTAGAGCAGGATCAAGATATGGATGACTCTAGAGCAGGATCAAGGTATGGATGGCTCCAGAGCAGGATCAATATCTGGAGGACTAGAGCAGGATCAAGATATGGAAGGCTCTAGAGCAGGATCAAGATATGGATGCTCTAGAGCAGGATCAAGATATGGATGACTCTAGAGCAGGATCAGGATAAGGATGGCTCTAGAAAAGGATCAAGATATGGATGGCTCTAGAGCATGATCAAGATATGGAGGACTAGAGCAGGAACAAGATATGGATGGCTCTAGAGCAGGATCAAGATATGGATAGCTCCAGAGCAGGATCAAGATATGGAGGACTAGAGAAGGATCAAGATATTGATGCATCTAGAGCAGGATCAAGGTATGGATGGCTCCAGAGCAGGATCAAGATAAGAAGGACTAGAGAAGGATCAATATATGGATGGCTCTAGAGCATGATCAAGATATGGAGGACTAGAGCAGGATCAAGATATGGATGGATCTAGAGCAGGATCGAAGTATGGATGGCTCCAGATCAGGATCAAGATATGGAGGACTAGAGCAGGATCAATATATGGATGGTTCTAGAGCAGGATCAAGATATGGATGGCTCTAGAGCAGGATCAAGATATGGATGATTCTAGAGCAGGATCAAGATATGGAGGACTAGAGCAGGATCAAGATATGGAGGACTAGAGCAGGATCAAGATATGGATGGCTCTAGAGCAGGATCAAGGTATGGATGGCTCCAGAGCAGGATCAATATCTGGAGGACTAGAGCAGGATCAGGATATGGATGGCTCTAGAGCAGGATCAAGGTATGGATGGCTCCAGAGCAGGATCAATATCTGGAGGACTAGAGCAGGATCAAGATATGGAAGGCTCTAGAGCAGGATCAAGATATGGATGCTCTAGAGCAGGATCAAGATATGGATGACTCCAGAGCAGGATCAAGATCTGGAGGACTAGAGCAGGATCAAGATATGGATGACTCCAGAGCAGGATCAAGATCTGGAGGACTAGAGCAGGATCAAGATATGGATGGCTTTAGAGCAGGATCAAGATATGGATGGCTCTAGAGCAGGATCAAGATATGGATGGCTTTAGAGCAGGATCAAGATATGGATGGCTCTAGAGCAGGATCAAGATATGGATGACTCCAGAGCAGGATCAAGATCTGGAGGACTAGAGCAGGATCAAGATATGGATGGCTTTAGAGCAGGATCAAGATATGGATGGATCTAGTTCAAGCTCTAGTAGATGTAGTAGTAGCTCCCAATCTGACTGTGGTGGAGTTGGAGAGAGAGGGTCTAGAGTGGAGGGGGAACCCCAGAGCCCTGGGACTGATGTTCATCAGGACATCTCACCAGAGTCACAGACAGACTCACAGACAGACTCACAGACGGAGAAAGAGAGGAGAGATGGAGTTGAAGATGGGACTGAAGAGAGGAGAGATGGAGTTGAAGATGGGACTGAAGAGAGCAGAGATGGAGATGAAGATGTGACTGAAGAGAGCAGAGATGGAGTTGAAGATGGGACTGAAGAGAGAAGAGTCGTGAGAGTGGATGGGTCACATTGGGGTGAGTTATCAAACACATGCACATACACACACAAACACAAACACACTGCTCTGACTCAGCATGTAGTTACTCACTGGTCTGAACATCTATCAGTTTGTCCAAACGTGATTCAATTTCTCCTCCTCATTTCTCCTGCTCAGAGAAACAAGAGCACACTGCCCTCTCATATGTTTGTCTACTCTCCTCCAGTCTGCTCTCCCCAGTCATACGGTTCACTGTCCGGTCAACACTCATCAACCAAATACAACGAGAGACTATTGCATAGCACACACAACCTAGGGTTATTCATTATGGCAGCATAACAGGTCTGTGAGAGCCGGAATTCTTACTGGTTGGTAGGTGATCAAATTCTTATGTCATGCAATAAAATGCAAATTAATTACTTAAAAATCATACAATGTGATTTTCTGGATTTTTGTTTTAGATTCCGTCTTTCACAGTTGAAGTGTACCTATGATAAAAATGACAGACCTTTACATGCTTTGTAAGTAGGAAAACCTGCTAAATCGGCAGTGTATCAAATACTTGTTCTCCCCACTGTATATATTTTTTAATAGCTATGTATGTATTGAGGTGAGAGCATTGGAAATGCTTTTGGCGGTTGACCTGCTTCTGTTTTGTGTGTGGCACTGTGTGCTGTTTTCGATGGATGGGTCCTGGCGTCTCTGGGGCCTAGGGATCCGGGGGCACGGGGGTGGTATGCCGATCACTGGGATGATGGCCCAACTTGGGATGGGGACGGACTTTAGCGGGGGGAATAGTGGAGAACAATTGGAGAGTTACTTAGTAGCAATGCAAATATCATGGTACAGCTATATGGACACTCAATCACTATAGTATTTTTTTATTAGTAAATGTACAAACATATATTAAGATAAATAGATTTGAAACATGTATCTCATTATGGTATGTGGTGAAATAAGTATAGCTAGTTATAATTGTAATGGCTTAGCAGATAAGAAGAACAATACTTACATGGCTCAAAGAGAAGGAATATAATGCCTATTGTTTACAGAAACTCATTCAACAATTCCAGATGAAATTGTGTGGAAAAAGGACTGGGGGGGGGGGGGGGGGGGATATACTTCTCCCATGGGCAAAGAAACTCAGAAGGGGTGATGATATTAATTAACAGTAATTTCGATCCGAATGTGCAAATTGTCCAAACAGATCCGCAAGGTAGATGGATTATTTTAAATATGTTATTGGACCATAAACAGAAATGGCTCATTAACCTTTACGGACCAAATAATGATGATCCACACTTCTTTGACAATATATAATAAATTATCAACCCTGCAAGCAATACAAGACTCTATTATTATGGTGGGAGATCATAATAGTGTTTTAAATAGCTCAATGGACCGTAAAGGAAATCACACTACAAAATTTCACCCTCATGCTCTTAAGGAAATTGTGAATGTCATGGATATATTAGAACTAGTTTATATATGGAGGCTTAAATATCCTGATCTAGTGAGATATACATGGCTGAGACTCAATCAAGCTAGTTGTCTTGACTTCTTTCTTATGTCATTCTCGTTGGCATCAAACATTTTAAAAGTGTTGATAGGGGACAGAATGCGGTCGGACCACCATATAATTGGCATATACTTTACTCTTACTGAATTTCCACATGGGCGAGGATATTGGACATTTAATCAAAGCCTATTGGATGATAACTTGTTTTTAACTAGGACAGAGGAATTTATAACAGATTTTTTACGACATAACATAGGTACAGCAAATCTCCTTATTGTATGGGACACTTTTAAATGTGCCTTTAGAGGCCATGCAAATCAATACTCATCTAGAAAACAAAAGCAATTTAGGTCAAAAGAGTCCATACTAACAAAGGAAATAGAAGGTCTAACAGAACAGATAGATAGCAATAAAAACTGTAACATAGAGGCTCAGAATAAATTAGAGGAAAAACAAAGAAACATATTCAAGAAAGATCAAGTGTAATATATTATAAAAATCAAGCAAATTGGATATGGGGAACAATGCACCAAATTCTTTTTAAATCTTCAACATATCAAAATGCTACCAAAAATAATTTACTGAAACTGGTTACAAATGATGGAGTCACCCATGATTCACCAAATTATATTTTGAAGGAGGAGGCAAGGTACTTTAGGCATATGTTTTTATATACTCAGAGGACCGTTATAAGCATGTTTTAACCACTCCTATAAAAATGATAGATTATCAGACACTCAAGAAGAAGGTCTGATTTCATTATCACTGAAACAGGATACAAGTGGAAAATATTAAGATCCAGTCCATTTTAAAAATGTGTGGCCCCTTACACTTCAGTGTTGTGATGCAAAAATTCTAGCAAAATGTATAGCGCATAGAATTAAAAAGGTATTGTCGGACATTATTCATTCTAATCAGACAGGTTTTTTACATGGACGATACATTGGAGATAATATAAGGTAAGTACTGGAAACAATAGAACACTATGAAAAATCTGGGACACAAGGCCTGCTACTCATAGCACACTTTGAAAAGGCATTTGATAAAGTACAACTGGGGTTTATATATAAATGCCTGGAGTATTTCAATTTTGGAGAATCTCTTATAAAATGGGTTAAAATCATGTATAGTAACCCTAGGTGTAAAATAGTAAATAATGGCTACTTCTCCTAAAGTTTTAAACTGTCAAGAGGAGTGAAACAAGGTTGTCCACTATTGGCATATCTATTTATTATGACCATCGAAATATTAGCTATTAAAATCAGATCCAAAAATAATATCAAGGGATTAGAAATCCAGGGCTTAAAAACAAAGGTGACATTCTACGCTGATGATTCATGATTTCTTTTAAATCCACAACTTGAATCCCTCCACAGCCTCATAGAGGATCTAGATACATTTTCTAACCTCTCTGGATTACAACCAAATTATGATAAATGCACTATATTGCGTATTGGATCACTCAAAAATACAATTTTTACATTACCATGTAGATTACCAATAAAATGGTCTGATGGTGATGTGGATATACTCGGAATACATATCCCAAATGAAATAAATGATCTCACTCCAATAATTTTTATAGAAAGTTATCAAAAATAGATAACATCTTGCGACCATGGAAAGGTAAATAGCTGTCTATTTGTGGAAAAATCACCCTGATTAACTCTTTAGTAGTATCCCAGTTTACCTATTTGCTTATGGTCTTGCCTACACCTAGCGAACAGTTTTTTAAATTCTATGAGAAAAAAATATTTCATTTGATTTGAAACGGCAAGTCAGACAAAATTAAACGGGCCTATTTACTAAATGAATATAAATTCGGAGGACAGAAATTATTAAATATTAAAGCATTAGACCTACCACTAAAAACTTCAGTCGTACAAAAGTTATACTTAAATCCGAACTGGTTCTCTAGCAAATTAGTAAGATTGTCTCACCAATGTTCAAGAATGGCATTCTTCCCTTTATTCAGATTACAGCCTCTCACTTTCAGTTATTTGAAAAGGAAATAATCTCCCAAATATCACTATTTCTAAAACAAGTTGGTTGCATTTTCTATTTAATCCTCCAGAAACTACAGAACAAATAATGCAACAAATATTGTGGTTAAACTCAAATATACTAATTGATATAAAACCATTATTTTTTGGAAAAAATGTTTTTAAAAGGTATAACCTTCGTAAATGATGTCATATGTAGGACTGGTGAAGTTATGTCCCAAATGCAGCTAACGAAAACATAATGAAATGTCTGCTGTATCCAAAATTACAACCAAATAATTGCAGCATTACCGGAAAAATGGAAGAGGAAAGTGGGAAAAAGTAAGGAACTTGTCTGTCGGCCCTTCATTAAAGAATATAATTGGTTAAAGAAAATTGTGATAAATAAAAAAGTATACCAGTTTCATTTAAGGACCAAAGGATTGACAGCCGTCCCATATAGATTGCAAAATAGTTGGGAAGAGATATTTAACGTACCGATTCCATGGCATAGTGTTTATGAACTGATACGCAAAATGATGCCGGATTCAAAACTACGAATTTTTCAATTTAAATTATTATACAAAATTCTTGCTACCAATAGAATGTTATTTATATGGGGGATACAATCTTCCCAGCTCTGCAGATTTTGCTGCGAAGAGACAGAATCATTAGATCATTTGTTTTGGTACTCTCCATTTGTAGCTTGTTTTTGGACACAGGTCCAGGAATGGCTAAAGGATTGCAATATTTACCTGGAGCTAACCCTGCAGATAGCACTACTGGGTGATCTGAAAAGTAATAGTCAATCGATCAATAATATAATAATACTTTTAGCAAAAATGTTTATTTTCAATTTACAATCTGTAGAAACAATGACAATAGAAGGGGACAGAACTTTTGTAAAACATCACAGTACGGTTGAAATATATATGGCAAATAGAAATCCTATATGGATGGTGTTAAGAGATAGATGGGAGGTGTTGAATGGTGTTGAAGGATGGGACTAATAACAACTAACAACAACTAATAACAACAATATAACTAATGTAAAGCATACTGTGTCCATAATAAGTATATAGGTTATAGGTTGAGAGCTTTTGTGAAAGAGCACAGTTAGAAAGATATGGCATATAGAAGCAAACCCGGATGGACATCATGAAAACGATCGGAGAGGTTGAGGGTAGAGGAAGTTCATGAGTAAAATCAAACAAAATGTAATTATTGTAAAATTGACTGTGTCCATGAAAAGTATATAGTATGTATAAGCTGGAAGTAGAGGCCTAAGCATTGTTGTTCACTAGTTTACTCCAATTAGGGAAGAGGTGGTGGGGTTGGAAAGTAATGAAGTGAAATATATTTTTTTAAAGGATATGGATATATATGTATGTATATGTATGTGTATATATATATATATATATATATATATTTGCGAGAAAAAAAACATATGGGGGTTGGAAGTGATGTAGACAACTGCATTAATGGAAGTTGCAATCTATCTGCAATAGTAAAGCTGATCTACCCCCTAAAAAAAAAAAGATGGGTCAATGATGCCCTATATACGGTGTACATTTTAGGACACCCTCAGCTTCAACTGTCCTCAGTACGTAGGATCATGTGACCTGTATTGACCCTCTTCTTACAGGCTTACAGGTAGATCAACTGATGGCCAGGCCGAAGTTCCAGACACCTTCTTCGTGACGACCCCTGTGGGCGTGGCCGGGGTCATTACCTGTGAGGTGGCGGACGCCCTGAGCTCCCTCATGGTGATTGGCTCAGACGAGCTGGTCAGTAGGGTCCTCAGGGTCAAAGTTCAAGATGGAACCCGATGCCCGTTCCCTGTCACCTTCGCCGTGCCTTTCCGGGTGTGTTACCGGGAAAACTACAGGGATATTGTGATCAAGGTGGTTGATGAGGAGAAGAGGACCAGCTACATCAGTCCAGTGTTCACAGAGAAGAGGGCCAGCTACATCAGTCCAGTGTTCACAGAGAAGAGGGCCAGCTACATCAGTCCAGTGTCCACAGAGAAGAGGGCCAGCTACATCAGTCCAGTGTTCACAGAGAAGAGGGCCAGCTACATCAGTCCAGTGTCCACAGAGAAGAGGGCCAGCTACATCAGTCCAGTGTTCACAGAGAAGAGGGCCAGCTACATCAGTCCAGTGTCCACAGAGAAGAGGGCCAGCTACATCAGTCCAGTGTTCACAGAGAAGAGGGCCAGCTACATCAGTCCAGTGTTCACAGAGAAGAGGGCCAGCTACATCAGTCCAGTGTTCACAGAGAAGAGGGCCAGCTACATCAGTCCAGTGTTCACAGAGAAGAGGGCCAGCTACATCAGTCCAGTGTTCACAGAGAAGAGGGCCAGCTACATCAGTCCAGTGTTCACAGAGAATATCCATGGAAAGGGGAAGGGGCTTTCTCTTTCCCTGTCCATCTGTCTTCCCCTGTCTCTGTGTCTATTCCCAACATTCTTCACTATAACTATATGACCCCTCATGTCTCTATTCTTTCTCCCTCTTCCTGACCTTTGAACTATGCCTCCATCTCCCTCCCGCTCCCTTCAGACTAGTCGTAGTCCGTCTCCTTTCCACCGTGCGGCCCTCTCGCCTGACTACCCTTGTGGAGGATTCCGTGCAGTGTACCATGGTGACGATAATGCTCCAGTGACCCCCCCACACGGCATTGATGGCTTCCCTGTCCAGCAGAGACCTATCCTATCCCGGGCCCAGGGCTACCGCGGCCCTCCTGAGCCCTAACCGGAGATCGCCATCTGTGACGGGGAGCATCTGCTCCTCTCCTTCAGTGGGAATATGACACCAGCAGGTGTGTCATATCACTGATAACGTTACATCCCCTACAGTACACAGACAGTATCTGTTAGGACTCAAATCTATTTGAATGTAACTGTAACTAACAACTTTGTGATGTTCGAACCCCTTCCCACCGGGCACAGACGTAAGTTCAACGTCTAGTTTTCAGTTACATTTGGTTGAGTTGTCAACTAACGTGAATTCAATGTGAAATCAACAAAACATGTCACCATGTCATTGGATCTAGGGTTAAAAGTTGGGTGAAAAAAAAAGACAAAATGCCCTTATGTTGATGACTGTTTGCAAATCCAGTTAGTTTTCCACGTTGATTCAACGTCATCACATAGATATTTTTTTGGGGGGGGGTTGAAATGACGTGGAAACCATGTTGGTTCAACCAGTCTCTGCACAGTGGGTTGTATCTCAGATGAGAGAGATGTCAAAGTTCAGCAGGTTCCAAAAGGCACTAAAGAAAATAACGTTGTCAGAAACGTCAGTTAGAGGTTGTAACCACCACCATGTCAATACAGGCATTATCTTCATAAGCCTCGTTGCCTCGACTCCAGGTCCATATCCCTGGCCATACATACAGATAATTAATTTTAGGTTTGGAGGTAAAACTACTTGAGTGAGAAAACGTTAAATCAATCTCCCTCAGTCCTGGGAGAATGCTTTGATGTTGGGAATGTCGATGGCAGTGTTTTGGATACTGGCCTGTTGCTCCACTGTCCACACAAACCTCTTCATCCCACTTTGATGTTGTCAATATGACCTTTATTCAACCGAGACGGAATGGCGATTCGCTGTAATAGGAGGATTTTCTCTTTGAGGCATATATATGAAGTACCGCCCACGGTGGAGCCACACTAGATTGGTAACTGACTAATCACAATATTCAGTAACACTATCTGAATGACTTTGTTTGTAAAGCAACTTCCAATTCCGATTTGGAGGGCTGTCTGAGGAATCAAACTTCAGAAACTGTGATGAGTGTGATTAGAAGGAGTCAGGCGCAGGAGGGTAAATCACAGAATACAGAGTTTATTCCATCGTACACAGTTGCGCTGGATAGCGGCCACATAATACAGGCACCGGGGAAAAATCTACCCCGGCAATACAAGGTATGAGTAGCTCCACCGAGCTACACTCAACTCACATAAAACAATCACCCACAAGGACAAGGGGGGCAGAGTACTAATGAGGGGATATGAACCAGGTTTGTGTAATTGACAAGACAAGACAAATGGAATGATGAGATATGGAGCGGCAGTGGTTAGTAAGCCTCCTCTGAACAGTTGATGTTGAGATGTGTCTGCTACTTGAACTCTGTGGAACATTTATTTGGGCTGCAATTTCTGAGCCTGGTAACTCTGATGAACTTATCCTCTGCAGCAGAGGTAACTCTGGGTCTTCCTTTCCTGTGGCGGTCCTCATGAGAGCCAGATCCATCATAGCTCTTTATGGTTTTTGCAAATGCACTTGAAGAAACTTTCAAAGTTCTTGAAATGTTCCGGATTGACTGACCTTCATGTCTTAAAGTAATGATGGACTGTCGTTTCTCTTTGCTTATTTGAGCTGTTCTTGCCATAATATGGACTTGGTCTTTTACCAAATAGGGATATCTTCTGTATACCACCCCTACCTTGTCACAACACAACTGATTGGCTCAAACACATTAAGAAGGAAATAGATTCCACAAATTAAACTTTTAACAAGGCACACCTGTTAATTGAAATGCATTCCAGGTGACTACCTCATGAAGCTGGTTGAGAGAATGCCAAGAGTGTGCAGAGCTGTCATCAAGGCAACGGGTGGCTACTTTGAAGAATCTCAAATAAGAAATATATTTTGATTTGTTAAACACTTTTGTGGTTACTACATGATTCCATATGTGTTATTTCATAGTTTTGATGTCTTCCCTGTCGTTCTACAATGTAGAAAATAGTAAAAAAAAATAAAGAAAAACCCTTGAATGAATAGGTGTGTCCAAACTTTTGACTGGTACTGTATATACAGGCCTGGTTTCATACAGTTACATTGAGCATGTATTGTTGTTTTGGCTTTGTACTCCAGCACTTTGAAAGGATACAATGACTATGAGGTTAAAGTGCAGACTGTCAGCTTTAATTTGAGGGTATTTTCATCCATACCATTTTAGGGGACCAAAAGTATTGGGGCGAATTCACTAATATGTGTATTAAAGTAGTCAAAGTATCCCTAGCATGCAATGATTACATCAAGATTGTGACTTTACAAACTTGTTGGATGCATTTGCTATTTGTTTAGGTTGTGTTTCAGATTATTTTGTGCCAAATATTTCTAAACACTTCTACATCAATGTGGACGCTACCATGATTACGGATAGTCCTGAATGAATTGTGAATAATGATGAGTGAGAAAGTTACAGACACACAAATATCAAACCCCCAAGACTTTTTGGAGCAGTTGGCCAACCTGGTCAAGGAGCTGCAGTCGGCCACTAGAAGGAGCCCTGAGGAGCCCTGAGGAGTAGTGCTGGTAAATGTTGCATTCAGAAGAAGTGTGTTTGATTTGTAAAGCAGTGTGTCCCAGATGGAGGGAGTTGACTCTTGATCAGTGGCGGTCAGTGCCGTTTCAGATGAGGGAGGACGATTTTCTTTTCATGAGCATGGCCTTATTTCTATTACAGCATATTGGATGACTGTCCTTCATATTCCATTCACCCAGGTCAGTGTAACATTGATAGGTTTAGGCTACTACATGATACTCTAATGTTCCCTATACCCATCAGGAGGTTGTTACAACCTAGCCTATGGATGAACGTTTACAACGTAGGTGCACAGCACAGGTCGAGGGAAAATAGAGTAATATAGGTGACAGACAGTGACACATTCAATACCGCCTTGCACACGCTTGCCTGCATCTAGCTGATATTGGGTGTAATAATTAGTCCAACGGTTGCAAACAAGAGTTTCTATCCAACAAATTCAGGTATGTTTATCCCCGTTTTGTTCCGTTTGCTTCTGTTTAAGAAAAGTTTTTCAACAGAATCGGCAGAATGAATACACCCCTGATCACGGGTAAACACAATTCACAGTTTCATAGCAGCCATGTTGTATTCCTTCTCGCATCTACGTCATGCGGTTTCCTCCTTTCACCACTTCCCTTCGCTTGTGGACTTCAATGCACAACACATCAACTGTATGTGACCAGGCGAAAAAACCTTTAGAAGCCAAACCGCTACACACAGCCTACATCGTTGTCACCATATTAGCTAAAGTTATGTCATAGTCAGCATAGCTAATGTAACTAACGCGTTAGTAAACCCGCTACAATCACGCTGTAACGTTACAGTGTACAGTCAGGATGTAGTTACACCGGCGGGCCCCGGTGGCAATAAATTAGTAAAACCAAAAGCTTAACATGACTTGGAAGAGTTCCAGTGTGTGTTGGATTGTCATAGCCAGCTAGCTAACATAGCATCCCTCTGCTTGAGCAGGGTGTTTCAGTAGGCTAAACTAGCTAGCTGTATTTGCTACCTAAGTAAGTGAAACTGAAAGTGAAACAATTTTTACATCTCTCTCTCTCTATTTCTCTCCTGCTTCTCCTTCATTTAGGAATACATTAATTTGTTCAAAATTGTTCAACTATTTTCTTTCTCTCTCTTTGAGTCAGCTACTCACCACATTTGATGCACTGCAGTGCTAGCTAGCTGTAGCTTATGCTTTCAGTACTAGATTCATTCTCTGATCATTTGATTGGGGGGACAACATGTCAGTTCATGCTGCAAGAGCTCTGATAGGTTGGAGGATGTCTTTCAGAAGTTGTCATAATTACTGTGTAAGTCTATGGAACGGGGTGAGAACCATGAGCCTCCTAGGTTTTGTATTGAAGTCAATGCACCCAGAGGAGGACGGAAGCTGGCTGTCATCCGGCTACACCATGGTGCTATCCTACAGAGTGCTGTTGAGGCTACTGTAGACCTTCTTTGCAAAATAGTGTTTTAATCAATTAGTTGGTGACGTGATTATATTTAGTATAGTTTTATCTAAAAAGGTTAACTTTTTAAATGTTTTAAAATGTTACTTTTTATATAATTCACTGAGGAGGATGGTCCTCCCCTTCCTCATCTGCGGAGCCTCCACTGCTCTTGATCTAGTAATTGTCAGTCCTGCCAGCTGCTGCATCACTTCCCAGCCGTGATAAACTGAACTGGACAGTCATTTAGCAGAGCAGTCTATTCAATGCGACTATTTCACACAAAGAAGCTGTAATATTATTTATATAATGTAATACCACCTAACAGCCAGGACACTCAAGAGTGAGGATATAGGAAGGATGGGAATGACGATGGAAGCTTTGTGTACTATTATGAGGTCTTGCTCTGACGCTGTTTGTCCACACGAGGGCAGCATCAGCCAGGGAAATATCAATCAATATCCAACGGGTGGGTCTAATCCTGAATGCTGTTAAAACCGCATTCCAGGCGGTGTCTATTCCAAAAACTACTACCGGCTAAATCTATGACGTTAATATGCCTATTTACTCTGTTCCATCTGACGGGGCAATCCACTCTCTCATCATCCCTGCCAGGCACTTTATAAACTTGATCTCCACTATAAAAAGCATCTAGACATGATCTCACATTTCTTTTAGACTAACATGTATTTTTCAACAGCGGAGATTTGTATAAACCTTGCTGTCTGTCTTTCCGACATTTGCAACATTGTTTCAATATTCAAATTTGATCGTCAGCTGTCCCATAATGAACATGTCGGGAGTCGGGAGGAGACAGACAGGCAGGCAGCGTTTCTCAGCCAGTTGAAATCATAAATCACTTGTCATCATTTTTATGGATTTATATACAAAGAAATGTCCATTGAAAAAAATGTAAAACGAAACGAGTTTCAACTCTTTTGCAGTCTCTCCAGCTTCAGTTTGAAGTGATTGTGTTACTGTAGCTGTGTTGTTGGCTAGCTCCTCTGAACAACAGTGTCCTGACGAGTGAGCACATTTTCTATGGCAGGCGAAATCGCACCTCATTAGCTGTTATGGATGTGTCTAAATAAATGTAACTAGAAAACAACTTAAACAAACGCAAATGCAGCTACTGTTGTTATTGTGGCTGCACTGTTTGACGTGACTGTAAGTTAGCCGTAGTTGGCTAGCTAGCAAGCAAGGGATAACAACGTTGCCAGGCAGTATGGCAATGAAACATTTAGAACGAACGACTGGGTCACGTCCATAGATACAGAACAAAATGACTGAATGATTGGGTCGCTTCCATAGATACAGAACAAAAATACTAAATGATTGGGTCGCTTCCATAGATACAGAACAAAAAGACTGAATGATTGGGTCGCTTCCATAGATACAGAACAAAAATACTAAATGATTGGGTCGCTTCCATAGATACAGAACAAAAAGACTGAACGACTGGGTCGCTTCCATAGATACAGAACAAAAAGACTGAACGACTGGGTCGCTTCCATAGATACAGAACAAAAAGACTGAACGACTGGGTTATGTCCATAGATACAGAACAAAAAGACTGAACGACTGGGTCGCTTCCATAGATACAGAACAAAAAGACTGAACGACTGGGTCACGTCCATAGATACAGAACAAAAAGACTGAACGACTGGGTTGCGTCCACAGATACAGAACAAAAAGACTGAACGACTGGGTTGCGTCCATAGTTACAGAACAAAAAGACTGATGACTGGGTCGTGTCCATAGATACTGAACAACTGGGTCGCATCTATAGACACAGAACAAAAAGACTGAATGACTGGGTCACGTCTCTGGCAACCCGAACCGATAGAACGAACGACCAGCCGGCTTGGGTAGCATCCCTAGATTTGTGTCAGGATTAGATCTTGTGGAAGGATGAAATAGTATGAATTAATTAATCAAAATAACATTTTTAATGAAAATATGTCAATCATTATCTGAATATGTTGGTAACCCGTTCTATAAAAGTTGATGCCCTCGAAGCCAGTGTTTGGAGGATATATTGGCACGGTTTACCGGCCCTCGACGAACAACACCTTGCAAATATAACATTATCCTCCAAACACCAGCTTCTCGGGCATTATCACTTAAGTGATTCTACAGAGAATGTAATCGAAGTCAGGTAGTAACATGTTGCTATCACCTGCTCCATCATCATTAGATAAGTATACTTACATCATTCAGGGAGAGTGAATGAGTGTACACTTCAGGGGGGAAAAGTATGCATTTCTCAGTTTCTCAGTTTTCTGTATTGTATATCAGGAATCTACCATATGTGATCCTTTTGTGATGCAATTTTGTAGTAAAGCATATTATTTTATCTCTGTGGCAAACATGATGCACTTGTTGTAGAATGTAATCAGTAATTTGACATCTGATAAACTTATGATAAATCATTTGTGTGTGACTATGTTAATTAAAACCCAGTTAAACATGACTCCCCAGGTGGTTGTAATCGATTAATACAGAACATGCATTAGTATATGCATTAGTCATATTATAACTTACACTATACAGTATATACATTAGTCATATAATTTACACTATACAGTATATACATTAGTCATATAATTTACACTATACAGTATATTCATTAGTCATATAACTTACACTATACAGTATATACATTAGTCATATAACTTATACTATACAGTATATACATTAGTCATATAACTTATACTATACAGTAAACGCATTAGTCATATTATAACTTACACTATACAGTATATACATTAGTTATATAACTTACACTATACAGTATATCATTAGTCATATAACTTACACTATACAGTATATACATTAGTCATATTATAACTTACACTATATATACATTAGTCATATTATAACTTACACTATACAGTATATGCATTAGTCATATTATAGCTTACACTATATATACATTAGTCATATTATAACTTACACTATACAGTATATCATTAGTCATATAACTTACACTATACAGTATATACATTAGTCATATTATAACTTACACTATACAGTATATACATTAGTCATATAACTTACACTATACAGTATACTCACATTACTGCTGACGGTGGTCGGGAGAGGTTGTGTTTTCTCTAGCAGGAGGTAAGCTTGGCTTCTTATATGGTGTTGAGTAAAGCTTAAACCATGTATTTAGATTGTAGGTAGGTATTGTAGTTAGGTATTATAGGTAGTTTACTTAGGTAGTTATTGTAGGTTATTGTAGGTTATTGTAGGTAATTATTGTAGGTAAGTATTGTATTCAGCGGACCCCGGCGAAGCACGAGGCTAGCTAACCCACTACTTGGACCAACAAAGCTAGCTAGCTAGCGGGTAGCTACTGGTAACTTTTAGCAACTGTGGTTAGTTGTTTCCAATGTTATTTCACGCTTAAGAGTACCTGTAATTGAGCCAGCTAGCTACCTACCATTCAGCTGTTTTTCTAACCTCATTATCCGAGGCATTAACGTTAGGTGGTTGGTAGCTGCTGTACTTAATTACAGCTACTGATTGCAGTCTGCCACCCAGACAGCTGGCGTCGGGTAAGTTTGGCTTTATACATAGCTTGGGCTTTGTCGAGTAAGGCTTAAACTATGTATTTAGATTGTAGTTAGGTATTATAGGTAGGCATCGTGGGCTGTATATTATTAGGTATTATAGGTAGGCATCGTGGGCTGTTGTGGGTAGTTGTTGTATGTAGTTATTGTAGGTTACTTTTGTATTCGGCGGTGCCGGGTGTAGCACGAAGCTAGCTAGCTAACTCACCTCCTGGACTAGCTGGCGAGTAGCTATTAGCAACGGTAGCAACTAAATACAATATCCTTTTAGCCAGCTACATTCGTTCGCAGCGACGCCGTTTTTCAAACAAAGTCAACACAGCAGCCATTGCTAGCTAGCCAACACTACCAGCTAGCTGTACTGTAGTAGCTAAATACAATATCTTTGTGCTAGCTAGCCAACGTTTAATTATTGCTGCGTTATGAAAGAACTAGACACGGACACGAATTATCTGTTTAGTGTGTTAACACACTATTGGTAGTTTGTTGTAACCAAGTATTGGTGCTAAACTGTGTGTTATTGGATGCTAGCATGCTAGTTAGCTATGGCGTCATAGTTAGCTAGCTGAATAAAGTAAGTTGAGTCTATTCCTTGAAACATTGAACCGCTGTAGTTTACAACAATTCTAATTTCTAAAGTGGAAGTTGGGAGAGTTTTATTCGGGTGGTTCAGTGAAACAATTATAGTTTCTGAGGTGGAAGTTGGGAGAGTTATATTTTTTTGGTGAGGGAGGCCCTGCTCTCTCCTTTCCCAGATGTTTAGTTCATTTCATTCCGATCTCCTCTGCATTATTGTAGCCATCTGCTACAGCCTGTCAACTATGCCTCTGCCTATCCCTGTTCTCTCCTCTCCGCACAGGCTACACAAACGCCTCACACCGCGTGGCTGCTGCCTCTCTAACCTGGTGGTCCCTGCACGCATCACACACCTGGAGTTCCAGGTCTCAGGCAGCCTCTGGAACTGCCGTTCTGCTGCCAACAAGGCTGACTTCATCCCAGCCTATGCTACCCTCCAGTCCCTCGACTTCCTGGCGCTGACGGAAACATGGATTACCACTGAAAACACTGCTACTCCTACTGCCCTCTCCTCGTCTGACCATGTGTTCTCGCATACCCCGAGAGCATCTGGTCAGAGGGGTGGTGGCACAGGAATCCTCATCTCTCCCAAGTGGTCATTCTCAATTTTTCCCCTAACCCATCTGTCTATCTCCTCATTTGAATTCCACGCTGTCACAGTCACTAGCCCATTTAAGCTTAATATCCTTGTCATCTATCGCCCTCCAGGTTCCCTTGGAGAGTTCATCAATGAGCTTGACGCCTTGATAAGTTCCTTTCCTGAGGATGGCTCACCCTTCACAGTTTTGGGGGATTTCATCCTCCCTACGTCTACATTTGACTCATTTCTCTCTGCCTCCTTCTTTCCACTCCTCTCCTCTTTTGACCTCACCCTCTTACCGTCCCCCCCTACTCACAAGGCAGGCAATACGCTTGACTTCATCTTTACTAGATGTTGCTCTTCTACTAATCTCACTGCAACTCCTCTCCATGTCTCCGACCACTACTTTGTATCCTTTTCTCTCTCGCTCTCCTCCAACACTACTCACTCTGCCCCTACACAGATGGTAACGCGCCGCCGCAACCTTCGCTCTCTCTCTCCCACTACTCTCTCCTCTTCCATCCTATCATCTCTTCCCTCTGCTCAATCCTTCTCCCTCCAATCTCCTGATTCTGCCTCCTCAACCCTCCTCTCCTCCCTTTCTGCATCCTTTGACTCCCTGTGTCCCCTATCCTCCCGGCCGGCTCGGTCCTCCCCTCCAGCTCCGTGGCTTGATGACTCATTGCGAGCTCACAGAACAGAGCTCCGGGCAGCTGAGCGGAAATGGAAGAAAACTAAACTCCCTGCCGACCTGGCATCTTTTCAATCCCTCCTCTCTACATTTTCTTCATCTGTTTCTGCTGCTAAGGCCACTTTCTACCACTCTAAATTCCAAGCATCTGCCTCTAACCCTAGGAAGCTCTTTGCCACATTCTCCTCACTGCTGAATCCAACCCCCCCCCCCCCCCCCCCCTCCTCCCTCTCTGTGGATGACTTCGTCAACCACTTTGAAAAGAAGGTTGACGACATCCGATCCTCGTTTGTTAAGTCTAATGACACTGCTGGTCCTGCTCACACTGCCCTACCCTATGCTTTGACTTCTTTCTCCCCTCTCTCTCCAGATAAAATCTTGCGACTAGTGACTGCAGGCCGCCCAACAACCTGCCCGCTTGACCCCATCCCCTCCTCTCTTCTCCAGACCATCTCCGGTGACCTTCTCCCCTACCTCAACTCGCTGATCAACTCATCCTTGACCGCTGGCTATGTCCCTTCCGTCTTCAAGAGAGCGAGAGTTGCACCCCTTCTCAAAAAACCAACACTCGATCCCACTGATGTCAACAACTACAGACCAGTATCCCTTCTTTCTTTTCTTTCCAAAACTATTGAGCGTGCCGTCTTTAGCCAACTCTCTTGCTATCTCTCTCAGAATGACCTTCTTGATCCAAACCAGTCAGGTTTCAGGACTGGTCATTCAACTGAGACTGCTCTTCTCTGTGTCACGGAGGCTCTCCGCACTGCTAAAGCTAACTCTCTCTCCTCTGCTCTTGTCCTTCTAGACCTGTCTGCTGCCTTTGATACTGTGAACCATCAGATCCTCCTCTCCACCCTCTCCGAGCTGGGCATCTCCAGCGCGGCTCACTCCTGGATTGCGTCCTACCTGACCGGTCGCTCCTACCAAGTGGCGTGGCGAGAAGCTGTCTCCGCACCACGTGCTCTCACCACTGGTGTCCCCCAGGGCTCAGTTCTAGGCCCTCTCCTTTTCTCCCTATACACCAAGTCACTTGGCTCTGTCATATCCTCACATGGCCTCTCCTATCATTGCTACGCTGACGATACACAACTAATCTTCTCCTTTCCCCCTTCTGATAACCAGGTGGCGAATCGCATCTCTGCATGTCTGGCAGACATATCAGTATGGATGACGGATCACCACCTCAAGCTGAACCCTGGCAAGACGGAGCTGCTCTTCCTCCCGGGGAAGGACTGCCCGTTCCATGATCTCGCCATCACGGTTGACAACTCCGTTGTGTCCTCCTCCCAGAGTGCGAAGAGCCTTGGCGTGACCCTGGACAACACCCTGTCGTTCTCCGCTAACATCAAGGCGGTGACCCGATCCTGCAGGTTCATGCTCTACAACATTCGGAGAGTACGACCCTGCCTTACACAGGAAGCGGCACAGGTCCTAATCCAGGCACTTGTCATCTCCCGTCTGGATTACTGCAACTCGCTGTTGGCTGGGCTCCCTGCCTGTGCCATTAAACCCCTACAACTCATCCAGAATGCCGCAGCCCGTCTGGTGTTCAACCTTCCCAAGTTCTCTCACGTCACCCCCCTCCTCCGCACACTCCACTGGCTTCCAGTTGAAGCTCGCATCCGTTACAAGACCATGGTGCTTGCCTATGGAGCAGTGAGGGGAACGGCACCTTCGTACCTTCAGGCTCTGATCAGTCCCTACACCCAAACGAGGGCATTGCGTTCATCCACCTCTGGCCTGCTGGCTCCCCTTCCTCTGCGGAAGCATAGTTCCCGCTCAGCCCAGTCAAAACTGTTCGCTGCTCTGGCACCCCAATGGTGGAACAAGCTCCCTCACGACGCCAGGACAGCAGAGTCACTCACCACCTTCCGGAGACATTTGAAACCCCACCTCTTTAAGGAATACCTGGGATAGGATAAAGTAATCCTTCTACCCCCCCCCCCAAAAAAAAGGGTGAATGCACCAATTTGTAAGTCGCTCTGGATAAGAGCGTCTGCTAAATGACGTAAATGTAAATGTAAATGTAATACAGTATATACATTAGTCATATAACTTACATCATACAGTATATGCATTAGTCATATAACTTACACTATATATACATTGGTCATATTATAACTTACACTATACAGTATATCATTAGTCATATAACTTACACTATACAGTATATGCATTAGTCATATTATAACTTACACTATATATACATTAGTCATATTATAACTTACACTATACAGTATATCATTAGTCATATTATAACTTACACTATATATACATGTCACGATCGTCGTAAGTAACGGACCAAGGCGCAGCGTGATATGCGTACATCTTTTAATGAGTACTTTTCAACAATAACAAAACAACAAAACGATACGTGAAGTCCTAAGGTTAACAAACACTAACCTCTCCGGAACAAGATCCCACAAATGACAAGTGCAAAACAGGCTGCCTAAGAATGGTTCCCAATCAGAGACAACGAGCCACAGCTACCTCTGATTGGGAACCACCCTGGCCAACATAGAAATAAACGATCTAGAAAGAAACACATAGAAAACAAAACCTAGACACTACACACCCTGGCTCAACATTTAAGAGTCCCCAGAGCCAGGGCGTGACAATACATTAGTCATATAACTTACACTATACAGTATATACATTAGTCATAGAACTTACACTATACAGTAAACGCATTAGTCATATTATAACTTACACTATATATGCATTAGTTATATTATAACTTACACTATATATATAAATTAGTCATATAACTTACACTATACAGTATATTCATTAGTCATATTATAACTTACACTATACAGTATATACATTAGTCATATTATAACTTACACTATATATGCATTAGTCATATAACTTACAATAAACAGTACAGTTGAAGTCGGAAGTTTACATACACTTAGGTTGGAGTCATTAAAACTAGTTTTTCAACCACTCCAGAAATGTCTTGTTAACAAACTATTGTTTTGGCAAGTCGGTTAGGACATCTACTTTGTGCATGACACAAGTAATATTTCCAATAATTGTTTACAGACAGATTATTTAACTTATAATTCAATGTATCACAATTCCAGTTTACATACACTAAGTTGACTGTGCCTTTAAACAGCTCGGAAAATTCCAGAAAATTATGTCATGGCTTTAGAAGCTTCTGATAGGCTAATTGATATATTTTGAGTCAATTGGAGGTGTACCTGTGGATGTATTTCAAGGCCTACCTTCAAACTCAGTGCCTCTTTGCTTGACATCATGGGAAAATCAAAATAAATCAGCCAAGACCTGGGAGCAATTTCCAAATGCCTGAAGGTACCACGTTCATCTGTACAAACAATAGTATGCAAGTATAAACACTATGGGACCACGCAGCCGTCATACCGCTCAGGAAGGAGACGCGTTCTGTCTCCTAGAGATGAACGTACTTTGGTGCGAAAAGTGCAAATCAATCCCAGAACAACAGCAAAGGACCTTGTGAAGATGCTGGAGGAAACAGGTACAAAAGTATCTATATCCACAGTAAAACAAGTCCTATATTGACATAACCTGAAAATCCGCTCAGCAAGGAAGAAGCCACTACTCCAAAACCGCCATAAAAAAGACAGACTACGGTTTGCAGCTGCACATGGGGACAAAGATCGTACTTTTTGGAGAAATGTCCTCTGGTTGGCCATAATGACCATCATTATGTTTGGAGGAAAAAGGGGTCTGCTTGCAAGCCCCCTTTTCACAAAATAAATGGCATCATGAAGAAGGAAAATTATGTGGATATATTGAAGCAACATCTCAAGACATCAGTCAGGAAGTTAAAACTTGGTCGCCCAAATGGACAATTACCCCAAGCATACTTCCAAAGTTGTGGCAAAATGGCTTAAGGACAACAAAGTCAAGGTATTGGAGTGGCCATCACAAAGCCCTGGCCTCAATCCTATAGAAAATGTGTGGGCAGAACTGAAAAAGCGTGTGTGAGCAAGGAGGCCTACAAACCTGACTCAGTTACACCAGCTCTGTCAGGAGGAATGGGCCAAAATTCACCCAACTTATTGTGGGACGCTTGTGGAAGGCTACCCAAAACGTTTGACCAAAGTTAAACAATTTAAAGGCAATGCTACCAAATACTAATTGAATATATGTAAACTTCTGACCCACTGGGAATGTGATGAAAGAAATAAAAGCTGAAATAAATAATTCTCTCTACTATTATTCTGACATTTCACATTCTTAAAATAAAGTGGTGATCCTAACTAACCTAAGACAGGGAATTTTTACTAGGATTAAATGTCAGGAATTGTGAAAAACTGAGTTTAAATGTATTTGGCTAAGGTGTATGCAAACTTCCGACTTCAACTGTATAAAGCATATCAGTCAATAGAAACAGATAGAAACACAGATGAGAAAAGAATCACCCTCTGCCCTTCAGAAACAGCCAACCAGCTGTACAGCATTTCATTTTTGGTTCCAGCCCATTAACGGCGCCTGTGTGACATTCTGGGGACCCCCAGGTCAGCTAGAAGAAATGACACTCGTCATGTGTCGGGGGACCACTGTGGAGAGGTGGAGGAGGATGGGGGAACCCCCCTGGAGAGAGAGTGTTAGAAAGGGGACCCCCTGCATAACAAATGGGAGGGAAACAGAAAGGTTAATGAAGTATTAAACACTAACAGGTGGCTGATGAATGATTGATGAATGAATGATGAAGGCCTAAACATTCTCCCCTTCGCTCTCTCTTCTATCTCTCCTCCCTCTCTTTTTTATTTTTGTCCTACTCGCCACTCTCTTTCTATCTGCATCTTTACATGTTGCTCTCTCTCTTTCTATCTGCATCTTTACATGTTGCTCTCTCTCTCTTTCTATCTGCATCTTTACATGTTGCTCTCTCTATCTGCATCTTTACGTGTTGCTCTCTCTATCTGCATCTTTACGTGTTGCTCTCTCTATCTGCATCTTTACATGTTGCCCTCTCTATCTGCATCTTTACATGTTGCTCTCTCTCTCTTTCTATCTGCATCTTTACATGTTGCTCTTTCTTACTATCTGCATCTTTACATGTTGCTCTCTCTATCTGCATCTTTACGTGTTGCTCTCTCTATCTGCATCTTTACATGTTGCTCTCTCTATCTGCATCTTTACGTGTTGCTCTCTCTATCTGCATCTTTACATGTTGCTCTCTCTATCTGCATCTTTACGTGTTGCTCTCTCTATCTGCATCTTTACATGTTGCTCTCTCTATCTGCATATTTACATGTTGCTCTCTCTATCTGCATCTTTACATGTTGCTCTCTCTATCTGCATCTTTACATGTTGCCCTCTCTATCTGCATCTTTACGTGTTGCTCTCTCTATCTGCATCTTTACATGTTGCTCTCTCTATCTGCATCTTTACATGTTGCTCTCTCTATCTGCATCTTTACATGTTGCTCTCTCTATCTGCATCTTTACATGTTGCTCTCTCTATCTGCATCTTTACATGTTGCTCTCTCTATCTGCATCTTTACATGTTGCCCTCTCTATCTGCATCTTTACATGTTGCTCTCTCTATCTGCATCTTTACATGTTGCTCTCTCTATCTGCATCTTTACATGTTGCTCTCTCTATCTGCATCTTTACGTGTTGCTATCTCTATCTGCATCTTTACGTGTTGCTCTCTCTATCTGCATCTTTACATGTTGCCCTCTCTATCTGCATCTTTACATGTTGCTCTCTCTATCTGCATCTTTACATGTTGCTCTTTCTATCTGCATCTTTACATGTTGCTCTCTCTATCTGCATCTTTACATGTTGCTCTCTCTACAGTGGGGAAAAAAAGTATTTAGTCAGCCACCAATTGTGCAAGTTCTCCCACTTAAAAAGATGAGAGAGGCCTGTAATTTTCATCATAGGTACACGTCAACTATGACAGACAAAATGAGGGGAAAAAATCCAGAAAATCACATTGTAGGATTTTTAATGAATTTATTTGCAAATTATGGTGGAAAATAAGTATTTGGTCAATAACAAAAGTTTCTCAATACTTTGTTATATACCCTTTGTTGGCAATGACACAGGTCAAATGTTTTCTGTAAGTCTTCACAAGGTTTTCACACACTGTTGCTGGTATTTTGGCCCATTCCTCCATGCAGATCTCCTCTAGAGCAGTGATGTTTTGGGGCTGTCGCTGGGCAACATGGACTTTCAACTCCCTCCAAAGATTTTCTATGGGGTTGAGATCTGGAGACTGGCTAGGCCACTCCAGGACCTTGAAATGCTTCTTACGAAGCCACTCCTTCGTTGCCCGGGCGATGTGTTTGGGATCATTGTCATGCTGAAAGACCCAGCCACGTTTCATCTTCAATGCCCTTGCTGATGGAAGGAGGTTTTCACTCAAAATCTCACGATACATGGCACCATTCATTCTTTCCTTTACACGGATCAGTCGTCCTGGTCCCTTTGCAGAAAAACAGCCCCAAAGCATGATGTTTCCACCCCCATGCTTCACAGTAGGTATGGTGTTCTTTGGATGCAACTCAGCATTCTTTGACCTCCAAACACGACGAGTTGAGTTTTTACCAAAAAGTTATATTTTGGTTTCATCTGACCATATGACATTCTCCCAATCCTCTTCTGGATCATCCAAATGCACTCTAGCAAACTTCAGATGGGCCTGGACATGAACTGGCTTAAGCAGGGGGACACATCTGGCACTGCAGGATTTGAGTCCCTGGCGGCGTAGTGTGTTACTGATGGTAGGCTTTGTTACTTTGGTCCCAGCTCTCTGCAGGTCATTCACTAGGTCCCCCCGTGTGGTTCTGGGATTTTCTGCTCACCGTTCTTGTGATCATTTTGACCCCACGGGGTGAGATCTTGCGTGGAGCCCCAGATCGAGGGAGATTATCAGTGGTCTTGTATGTCTTCCATTTCCTAATAATTGCTCCCACAGTTGATTTCTTCAAACCAAGCTGCTTACCTATTGCAGATGCAGTCTTCCCAGCCTGGTGCAGGTCTACAATTTTGTTTCTGGTGTCCTTTGACAGCTCTTTGGTCTTGGCCATAGTGGAGTTTGGAGTGTGACTGTTTGAGGTTGTGGACAGGTGTCTTTTATACTGATAACAAGTTCAAACAGGTGCCATTAATACAGGTAACGAGTGGAGGACAGAGGAGCCTCTTAAAGAAGAAGTTACAGGTCTGTGAGAGCCAGAAATCTTGCTTGTTTGTAGGTGACCAAATACTTATTTTCCACTATAATTTGCAAATAAATTCATAAAAAATCCTACAATGTGATTTGCTGGATTTTTTTTCCTCAATTTGTCTGTCATAGTTGACGTGTACCTATGATGAAAATTACAGGCCTCTCTCATCTTTTTAATTGGGAGAACATGCACAATTGGTGGCTGACTAAATACTTTTTTCCCCCACTGTATCTGCATCTTTACATGTTGCTCTCTCTATCTGCATCTTTACGTGTTGCCCTCTCTTTCTATCTGCATCTTTACATGTTGCTCTCTCGCTCTCTATCTGCATCTTTACATATTGCTCTCTCTCTCTCTCTCTGCATCTTTACATTTACGTCATTTAGCAGACGCTCTTATCCAGAGTGACTTACAGTTAGTGAGTGCATACATTATTTTTTTTATTTTTTTCATACTGGCCCCCCGTGGGAATCGAACCCACAACCCTGGCGTTGCAAACGCCATGCTCTACCAACTGAGCTACATACCTGCCAGCCATTCCCTCCCCTACCCTGGACGACGCTGGGCCAATTGTGCGCCGCCCCATGGGTCTCCCGGTCGCGGCCGGCTACGACAGAGCCTGGATTCTAACCAGGATCTCTAGTGGCACAGCTAGCACTGTGATGCAGTGCCTTAGACCACTGCGCCACTTTACATGTTGCTTTCACTCTCTCTTTCTATCTACATCTTTACATGTTGCTCTCCATATCCCCTCTCTCTCTCTCTCTCTCTCCGGTAGGTAGGTAGGTAGGTAGGTAGGTAGGTAGGTAGGTAGGTAGGTAGGTAGGTAGGTCGGTCGGTCGGTCGGTCGGTCGGTCGCTCTCTCTCTCTCTGTCTCTGTCTCTGTCTCTGTCTCTCTCTCTCTCTCTCTCTCTCTCTCTCTCTCTCTCTCTCTCTCTCTCTCTCTCTCTCTCTCTCTCTCTCTCTCTATGTCTCTCTCTCTCTCTCTCTCTCTCTCTATGTCCCTCTCTCTGATTAAGGGGTGTGGGGGCGATCGACGGGAGGCGTCGTTAGAGCCTGGCGCAGGGGTCCAAACACAAACACACACTGAGGGCCTGGCTAGAGGTAAATGTCACCGGAGGAGCTCCCACGGTGAGACGAAATAATCTCTCTCTCCTCCTCTTCATTATAGAAAAGGCCACACAACACACAGCCCTATGGGGTCTGCTTGGGAGAGGACTGGAGGGAAGTCTGATAATACATTAAGACACCACGAATATTAAGTAGCACTTATTAAGAGCTCATTAGTGGATATTTACGGCATCATGATTCATATGACTTTGTTACGAGCGACTTGGAGGCAAAGGGATGATCCCGAACTTCTGGTATACTATTTAGAAAGTCACGTTTTGATGACATCAATAGCAACAAGTTATTACTGAGCCTTCAATAACTTAGCCGGTCTCCTAATTCTAAGATGTTGCTGGTGACTCCCAGGTGAAACCTGTTGATGTGTGAGGGATGGAGATGCCGTGGCCTCCATTGAGAAGGCCTGAGAGAGCAGTGGGGGGAGGGAGAGAGTATCAGGAGGAATGTTTCGACCTCAACCCATAGCCCTGTGTGTGTGTGTGTGTGTGTGTGTGTGTGTGTGTGTGCATGGATGTGCATTTGCATCCGTCCTTCCGTCCATCATTGTGTTCGTCGGAGCACACACACACACACACGCACACACACAGATTTCCAGAGGAGTAGAACACAGGCTGTCCATGTAGGGTATGGTTTACCGCTGGTAAAGTAGCGTGTTTGTTATTCCTGGGATTGATCCATTGGGAGCGTAGTGTGGGGGTGAGGAGAGGTGAGGAGAGGTGAGGAGAGGGGTGAAGGCTAGCAGACAGGCACTGGGCTGTGAAACCTGTTTGACATCCCTGCCGGAGTGTGTGTGAGAGGACTGGGGGCTTGGGGAGGTCGGCTCTCTCTCACGCTCTTTCTCAAACACACACACACACACGCGCGCACACACACACACACACACACACAAAGACACACACACATAGTCAGACAACCACACACACACACACACACACACACTGTCTCTCACACAGCCTCGTCTTAGCCACCCAGGAAATCTCTCAGGGTTAAAAGATCAGGGAAGAGAGATGCGGTCAGGCTAACATGATACAGGCAGAATCACACACACACGCACAAACACACACACACACACACTGACCTTAATTCTTAAAAGGCTAAGCCATTGAGGGCGGGGTGGGGTGGGGTGGGGTGGGGGGGTGGTTTCTAAGCTGACATTTGGAATTGTTTTAAGATGGTCATACCATGGATCAAATAGCTATTTGATTTTGAATTTTAGGACCCCTTTAGGTATATAAAAAATTATTGACTTTGGCCTTTACTACTATAGCCCATAGAAACGCATTGAATAACATTCATAAATGGTAAAAAGGACAGTCAAAAAATACATCATAAGAAATAAGGTTTTGAAGTGTCTGTCCTATAGCTAGTAGATATAAGACAGCTCAGGAAATATACCAGTCAAAAGTTTGGACACACCTGCTCATTCCAGAGTTTTTCTTTATTTTTACTATTTTCTACATTGTAGAATAATAATGAAGACATCAAAACTATGAAATAACACATATGGAATCATGTAGTAACCAAAAAAGTGTTAAACAAACCAAAATATGTTTTATATTTGAGATTCTTCAAAGTAGCCACCCTTTGCCTTGATGACAGCTTTGCACACTCTTGGCATTCTCTGAACCAGCTTCACCTGGAATGCATTTCAATTAACAGGTGTGCCTTGTTAAAAGATAATTTGTGGAATTTCTTTCCTTCTTAATGCATTTGAGCCAATCAGTTGTGTTGTGACAAGGTAGGGGTGGTATACAGAAGATAGCCCTATTTGGAAAAAGACCCAGTCAATATTATGGCAAGAACAGCTCAAATAAGCAAAGAGAAATGACAGTCCATCATTACTTTAAGACATGAAGGTCAGTCAATACGGAAAATGTCAAGAACTTTGAAAGTTTCATCAAGTACTGTCACAAAAACCATCAAGTGCTATGATGAAGCTGGCTCTCATGAGGACCACCACAGGAAAGGAAGACCCAGAGTTACCTCTGCTGCAGAGGATAAGTTCATTAGAGTTACCAGCCTCAGAAATTGCAGCCCAAATAAATGCTTCACAGAGTTCAAATAATAACTGTTCAGAGGAGACTGCGTGAATCAGGCCTTCATGGTCGAATTGGTCGACACCAATAAGAAGAAGAGACTTGCTTGGGCCAAGAAACATGAGCAATGGACATTAGACTGGTGGAAATCTGTCCTTTCGTCTGATGAGTCCAAATTTGAGATTTTTGGTTCCAACCACCGTGTCTTTGTGAAACGCAGAGTAGGTGAACGGATGATCTCTGCATATGTGGTTCCCACCGTGAAGCATGGAGGAGGAGGTGTGATGGTGTGGGGGTGCTTTGCTGCTGACACTGTTGGTATTTAGAATTCAAGGCACACTTAACCAGCATGGCTACCACAGCATTCTGCAGCGATACGCCATCCCATCTGGTTTGCGCTTAGTGGGACTATCATTTGTTTTTCAACAGGACAATGACCCAACACACCTCCAGGCTGTGGAAGGGCTGTTTGACCAAGATGGAGAGTGATGGAGTGCTGCATCAGGTGACCTGGCCTCCACAATCACCCGACCTCAACCCAATTCAGATGGTTTGGGATGAGTTGGACTGCAGAGTGATGGAAAAGCAGCCAACAAGTGTTCAGCATATGTGGGAACTCCTTCAAGACTGTTGGAAAAGCATTCCAGGTGAAGCTGGTTGAGAGAATGCCAAGAGTGTGCAAAGCTGTCATCAAAGCAAAGGGTGGCTATTTGGAGAATCTCAAATATAACATATATTTTGATTTGTTTAACACTTTTTTGGTTACTACATGATTACATATGTGTTATTTCATAGTTTTGATTCCTTCACTATTATTCTGCAATGTAGAAAATAGTACAAATAAAGAAAAACCCTTGAATGAGTAGGTGTGTCCAAACTTTTGACTGGTACTTTATATATTATTTATTTACACATCTTTAACCCCTTTTTTGGGTAGGCACATAACTACCTTCATACTTCCATTCATTTTGTAACCGGTACTGGTTACCTTCAGATGTGTCCAGTGACATTTGTTAGGTCAAACCGTTCGGACGCTACAGACGTTTTCCTGAGAACACCAATTTTCTTGATGTCTCATGGCCTGACAAACACTGCTCTAGCTCTGTCACCTTTCACCGCAGATGCGGAAGTGTGATACATGCGGATGCAGTGGATTTCGATGCATCCAATGCAAAAAAAACTGATATTTCTTAAACTGACGGATTTTGATGGGGATCTTTTTGGAAATGTTACTTAGATTGACGCACCGGTGCATCAATCGACTCTATGGGATAAAAAAAAAGCTGCCTGGGCTTTTCCAAGCCAGAATACATAGTACTAATAGCCCCCTAGTATAAATAAATCAAAACTGGACAGCTACAGAGTTAGCTAGCTAGCTAGCGAGCGCTTTGTATGTGAAACCTCGTTTCAGTTTTTTGCACAAATTTGACTTGGTGTATTGGACTCAATGGTTGTATGGTTTATGGGGGTGTTTGAGTTCATGGTCCATGCCCCATGGTAACATCGACAGAGAACGTGTCACTGGCTGTGATCCCAGGGTTGATGGTCTGTTACAGGGATTGGCATCTCAGCTGCCGAGACATACTGTCTACGCTCACAAAGAACTATGGGAGTCACACCTCTGAGAGAGAGCGAGAGAGAGAGAGAGAGAGAGAGAGAGAGAGAGAGAGAGAGAGAGAGAGAGAGAGAGAGAGAGAGAGAGATGGAAAGGTGTCAAAGAGCAAAAGCTGTTATCCAGACACAAGGGACAGAGATAGACCATATGCCATTATGGAATACTGTCTCTTGCATTTCGCACTGAAAACAGATGGAGCTCTCTCTCTGCCTCTCCCCCTCCTCTTCTCCCCCACTACCCTCTCCCTCCCCCTCTCCCCCTCCTCTCACCCCCACTACCCTCTCCCTCCCACTATCCCCCTCCTCTCACCCCCACTACCCTCTCCCTCCCACTATCCCCCTCCTCTCAACCCCACTACCCTCTCCCTCCCACTCTCCCCCTCCTCTCACACCCACTACCCTCTCCCTCCCACTCTCCCCATCCTCTCACCCCCACTACCCTCTCCCTTCCACTCTCCCACTCTCCCCCTCCTCTCACACCCACTACCCTCTCCCTCCCACTCTCCCCCTCCTCTCACCCCCACTACCCTCTCCCTCCCACTCTCCCCCTCCTCTCACACCCACTACCCTCTCCCTCCCACTCTCCCACTCTCCCCCTCCTCTCACCCCCACTACCTTCTCCCTCCCACTCTCCCCCTCCTCTCACCCCCACTACCCTCTCCCTCCCACTCTCCCCCTCCTCTCACACCCACTACCCTCTCCCTCCCACTCTCCCACTCTCCCCCTCCTCTCACCCCCACTACCCTCTCCCTCCCACTCTCCCCCTCCTCTCACCCCCACTACCCTCTCCCTTCCACTCTCCCCCTCCTCTCACACCCACTACCCTCTCCCTCCCACTCTCCCACTCTCCCCCTCCTCTCACCCCCACTACCCTCTCCCTCCCACTCTCCCCCTCCTCTCACCCCCACTACCTTCTCCCTCCCACTCTCCCCCTCCTCTTCTCCCCCACTACCCTCTCCCTCCCATTCTCCCCCTCCTCTCACCCCCACTACCTTCTCCCTCCCACTCTCCCCCTCCTCTTCTCCCCCACTACCTCTCCCTCCCACTCTCATCCTCCTCTCACCCCCACTACCCTCTCCCTCCCACTCTCCCACTCTCCCCCTCCTCTCACCCCCACTACCCTCTCCCTCCCACTCTCCCCCTCCCCTCACCCCCACTACCTTCTCCCTCCCACTCTCCCCCTCCTCTTCTCCCCAACTACCTTCTCCCTCCCACTCTCCCCCTCCTCTCACCCCCACTACCTTCTCCCTCCCACTCTCCCCCCTCCTCTTCTCCCCCACTACCTCTCCCTCCCACTCTCATCCTCCTCTTCTCCCCCACTACCTCTCCCTCCCACAGTTTGCAATGTTTTGTGAAGGGAGTAGTACACAGCGTTGTACGAGATCTTCAGTTTCTTGGCAATTTCTCGTATGGAATAGCCTTCATTTCTCAGAACAAGAATAGACTGACAAGTTTCAGAAGTAAGTTATTTGTTTCTGGCCATTTTGAGCCTGTAATCGAAACCACAATTGCTGATGCTCCAAATACTCAACTAGGCCAGTTTTATTGCTTCTTATATCAGCAAAACAGTTTGCAGCCGTGCTAACATAATTGCAAAAGGGTTTTCTAATGATCAATTAGCCTTTTAAAATGATAAACTTGGATTAGCAAACACAACGTGCCATTGGAAAACAGGACTGATGGTTGCTGATAATGGGCCTCTGTACGCCTATGTAAACACTCCATTAGAAATCAGCCGTTTGCAGCTACAATAGCCATTTACAACATTAGCAATGTCTACACTGTACTTCTGATCAATTTGATGTTATTTTAATGGACAAAAGAATTGCTTTTCTTTCGAAAACAAGGACATTTTTAAGTGACCCCAAACTTTTGAACGGTAGTGTGTATATATATATATATATATATATATATATAAATATATATATACATCCACATACAGTACATACATATACACATACATACATACATATAAATACATAAACATACATATATATATCCTTAAAAAAACAAAATCCCTTTATTACTTTCCAACCCCACCACCCCTTCCCTAATTGGAGTAAACTAGTGAACAACAACGCTTAGTCCTCTACTTCCAGCTTATACATACTATATACATTTTATGGACACAGTCAATTTTACAATAATTCTATTTTGTTTGTGTTTACTCCTGAACTTTCTCTACCCTCAACCTCTCTGATCATTTTCATGATGTCCATCCAGTCTGCCTCTACATGCCATATCTTTCTAACTGTGCTCTTTCACAAAAGCTCTCAACCTATAACCTATATACTTATTATGGACACAGTATACTTTACATTAGTTATCTTGTTGTTATTAGTTGTTGTTAGTTGCTATTAGTTTCATCCTTCAGCTCCATTCAACACCTCCCATCTATCTCTTAACACCATCCATATTGGATTTCTATTTGCCATTGTACTGTGATGTTTCACAAAAGTTCCGAACCCTTCTATTCTTATTGTTTCTACAGATTGTAAATTGAAAATAAACATTTTTGCTAAAAGTATTATTATATTATTGATCACCCAGTAGTGCTATCTGCAGGGTTAGCTCCAGGTAAATATTGCAATCCTTCAGCCATTCCTGGACCTATGACCAAAAACAAGTTACAAATGGACAGTACCAAAACAAATGATCTAATGATTCTGTCTCTTCGCAGCAGTATCTGCAGAGCTGGGGAGATTGTATCCCCCATATAAATAACAATCTATTGGTAGCAAGAATTTTGTATAATAATTTAAATGGAAAAATTTGACATTTTTAGTCCGTAGTCGTTTTGCGTATCAGTTCATAAACACTATACCATGGAATCGGTACGTCAAAAATCTCTTCCCAACTATTTTGCAATCTATATGTGACGGCTGTCAATCCTTTGGTCCTGAAATGAAACTGGTATACTTGTTTATTTATCACAGTTTTCCTTAACCAATTATGTTCTTTAATGAAGGGCCGACAGACAAGTTCCTTACTTTTTCCCACGTTCCTCTTCCATTTTTGCGGTAATGCTACAATTGTTTGTTTGTAATTTTGGGTAGAGCAGACATTTCCATATGTTTTTGTTAGCTGCATGTGCGACATAACTCCACCAGTCCTACATATGATATAATTTAGGAAGATTATACCTTTTTTTTATTTTATCAAAAAAATATGGTTTTTTATCAATTAGTATATTTGAGTTTAACCACAATATTTGTTGCATTATTTGTTCTGTCGTTTCTGGAGGATTACATTGAAATTGCAACCAACTTCTATGGCTTGTTTTAGAAATAGTGATATTTGGGAGATTATTTCCTTTTCAAATAAATGAAAGTGAGAGGTTGTAATCTGAATAAAGGGAAAAAGGCAATTTTTCAACATGGGGTGAGACAATCTTACTAATTTGCTAGAGAACCAGTTCGGATTTAAGTATATATTTTGTATGACTGAAGCTTTTAGTGATAGGTCTAATGTTTTAATATTTAATCATTTCTTTCCTCCGAATTCATTTTCATTATATAAATAGGCCCGTTTAATTTTGTCTGGCTTGCCGTTCCAAATAAAATATAATATTTTCTTCTCATATAATTAAAAAAAAACTGTTTGCTAGGCGTAGGCAAGATCATAAGCAAATAAGTAAAGTGGGATAATACTAAAAAGTTAATCAGGGTGATTTTTCCACAAATAGACAGGTATTTACCTTTCCATGGTAGCAAGATCTTATCAATTTTTCCTAACTTTCTATTAAAATGTATTGGAGTGAGATCATTTATTTCATTTGGGATATGTATTCCGAGTATATCCACATCACCATCAGACCATTTTATTGGTAAACTACATAGTAATGTAAAAATTGTATTTTTTAGTGATCCAATGCGTAATATAGTACATTTATCATAATTTGGTTGTAATCCAGAGAGGTTAGAAAATGTATCTAGATCCTCTATGAGGCTTTGGAGGGATTCAAGTTGTGGATTTAAAAGAAAACATGAATCATCAGCGTACAATGACACCTTTGTTTTTAAGCCCTGGATTTCTAATCCCTTGTTATTATTGTTGGATCTGATTTTAATAGCTAACATTTCGATGTCCATAATAAGTAGATATGCCATTAGTGGACAACTTTGTTTCACTCCTCTTGACAGTTTAAAACTTTCGGAGAAATTGCCATTATTTACTAATTTACACCTAGGGTTACTATACATGATTTTAACCCATTTTATAAGAGATTCTCCGAAATTGAAATGCTCCAGGCATTTATATATAAACCCCAGTTGTACTTTATGAAATGCCTTTTCGAAGTCTGCTATGAATAGCAGGCCTGGTTTCCCAGATTTTCCATAGTGTTCTATTGTTTCCAGTACTTGCCTTATATTATCTCCAATGTATCGTCCATGTAAAAAACCTGTCTGGATAGAATGAATAATGTCCGACAATACCTTTTTAATTCTATGCGCTATACATTTTGCTAGAATTTTTGCATCACAACACTGAAGTGTAAGGGGCCTCCAAATTCTTTAAATGGACTGGATCTTTATATTTTCCATTTGTATCCATTTTCAGTAATAATGAAATCAGACCTTCTTCTTGTGTGTCTGACAATCTACCATTTGCATAGGAGTGGTTAAAACATGCTAATAATGGTCCTCTGAGTATATCAAAAAAAGGTTTGGTATACCTCAACTGGTATGCCATCCAACCATGGAGTTTTCCTAGACTTAAATTCTTTAATTCCCTACAAAAATAGAACTGTTTGGCCATAATGACCATCGTTATGTTTGGAGGAAAAAGGGGGTGCTTGCAAGCCGAAGAACATCATCCCAACCGTGAAGCACGGGGGTGGCAGCATCATGCTGTGGGGGTGCTTTGCTGCAGGAGGGACTGGTGCACTTCACAAAATAGATGACATCATGAAGAAGGAAAATGATGTGGATATATTGAAGCAACATCTCAAGACATCAGTCAGGAAGTTAAAGCTTGGTCGCAAATGGGTCTTCCAAATGGACAATGACCCCAAGCATACTTCCAAAGTTGTGGCAAAATGGCTTAAGGACAACAAAGTCAAGGTATTGGAGTGGCCATCACAAAGCCCTGACCCCACCATATAGAATATGTGTGGGCAGAACTGAAAAAGCGTGTGCAAGCAAGGAGGCCTACAAACCTGACTCAGTTACACCAGTTCTGTCAGGAGGAATGGGCCAAAATTCACCCAACTTATTGTGGGAAGCTTGTGGAAGGCTACCCGAAACGTTTGACCCAAGTTAAACAATTTAAAGATAATGCTACCAAATACTAATTGAGTGTAGGTAAATTTCTGACCCACTGGGAATGTGATGAAAGAAATGAAAGCTGAAATAAATAGTTATCTCTACTATTATTCTGACATTTCACATTCTTAAAATAAAGTGGTTTTCCTAACTGACCTAAGACAGGGACTTTTTTACCAGGATTAAATGTCAGTAATTGTGAAAAACTGAGTTTAAATGTATTTGGCTAAGGTGTATGTAAATACTTCAAATGTATCTACTAGTTCTAATATATCCATGACATTCATGATTTCCTTAAGAGCATGAGGGTGTCAGTTTGTAGTGTGATTTCCTTTACGGTCCATTGAGCTTTTTAAAACGGTATTATAATCTCCCACCACAATAATAGAGTATTGTATTGCTTGCAGGGTTGATAATGTATTATATATATATTGTCAAAGAAGTGTGGATCATCATTATTTGGTCCGTAAAGGTTAATGAGCCATTTCTGTTTATGGTCCAATAACATATTTAAAATCATCCATCTACCTTGCGGGTCTGTTTGGACAATTTGCCCATTTGGATCGTAATTACTGTTAATTAATATCATCACCCCTTTTGAATTTCTTTGCCCATGGGATAAGTATACCCCCCCCCCCCCAATTCATCTAGAATTGTTGAATGAGTTTCTGTAAACAATAGATATTATATTCATTCTATTTCAGCCATGTAAATATTGTTCTTCTTTTGTTATTATCTGCTAAGCTATTACAATTATAACTGGCTATATTTATTTAATCACTTACCATAATGAGATACAAGTTTCAAATGTATTTATCTTAATATATGTTTGTACATTTACCAATAAAAAATATCATAGTGATTGATTGTCCATATACAGTGGGGGAAAAAAGTATTTAGTCAGCCACCAATTGTGCAAGTTCTCCCACTTAAAAAGATGAGAGAGGCCTGTAATTTTCATCATAGGTACACGTCAACTATGACAGACAAAATGAGAAAATAAAATCCAGAAAATCACATGTAGGATTTTTAATGAATGTATTTGCAAATTATGGTGGAAAATAAGTATTTGGTCAATAACAAAAGTATCTCAATACTTTGTTATATACCCTTTGTTGGCAATGACACAGGTCAAACATTTTTCTGTAAGTCTTCACAAGGTTTTCACACACTGTTGCTGGTATTTTGGCCCATTCCTCCATGCAGATCTCCTCTAGAGCAGTGATGTTTTGGGGCTGTTGCTGGGCAACACGGACTTTCAACTCCCTCCAAAGATTTTCTATGGGGTTGAGATCTGGAGACTGGCTAGGCCACTCCAGGACCTTGAAATTCTTCTTACGAAGCCACTCCTTCGTTGCCCGGGTGGTGTGTTTGGGATCATTGTCATGCTGAAAGACCCAGCCACATTTCATCTTCAATGCCCTTGCTGATGGAAGGAGGTTTTCACTCAAAATCTCATGATACATGGCCCCATTCATTCTTTCCTGTACACGGATCAGTCGTCCTGGTCCCTTTGCAGAGAAACAGCCCAAAGCATGATGTTTCCACCCCCATGCTTCACAGTAGGTATGGTGTTCTTTGGATGCAACTCAGCATTCTTTGTCCTCCAAACACGACGAGTTGAGTTTTTACCAAAAAGTTCTATTTTGGTTTCATCTGACCATATGACATTCTCCCAATCCTCTTCTGGATCATCCAAATGCACTCTAGCAAACTTCAGATGGGCCTGGACATGTACTGGCGTAAGCAGGGGGACACGTCTGGCACTGCAGGATTTGAGTCCCTGGCGGCGTAGTGTGTTACTGATGGTAGGCTTTGTTACTTTGGTCACAGCTCTCTGCAGGTCATTCACTAGGTCCCCCCGTGTGGTTCTGGGATTTTTGCTCACCGTTCTTGTGATCATTTTGACCCCACGGGGTGAGATCTTGCGTGGAGCCCCAGATCGAGGGAGATTATCAGTGGTCTTGTATGTCTTCCATTTCCTAATAATTGCTCCCACAGTTGATTTCTTCAAACCAAGCTGCTTACCTATTGCAGATTCAGTCTTCCCAGCCTGGTGCAGGTCTACAATTTTGTTTCTGGTGTCCTTTGACAGCTCTTTGGTCTTGGCCATAGTGGAGTTTGGAGTGTGACTGTTTGAGGTTGTGGACAGGTGTCTTTTATACTGATAACAAGTTCAAACAGGTGCCATTAATACAGGTAACGAGTGGAGGACAGAGGAGCCTCTTAAAGAAGAATTTACAGGTCTGTGAGAGCCAGAAATCTTGCTTGTTTGTAGGTGACCAAATACTTATTTTCCACCATAATTTGCAAATAAATTCATTAAAAATCCTACAATGTGATTTTCTGGATTTCCTCAATTTGTCTGTCATAGTTGACGTGTACCTATGATGAAAATTACAGGCCTCTCTCATCTTTTTAAGTGGGAGAACTTGCACAATTGGTGGCTGACTAAATACTTTTTTCCCCCCACTGTAGATGTACCATGATATTTGCATTGCTACTAAGTAACCCTCCAATTGTTCTCCACTATTCCCCCCGCTAAAGCCACTCCCCATCCCAAGTTGGGTTGTCATCCCAGTGATCGGCATAGCACCCCCCGTGCCCCCGGATCCCTAGGCCCCCCGAGACGCCAGGACTCATCCTTCGAAAACAGCACACAGTGCCACCCACAAAACAGAAGCAGGTCAACCGCCAAAAGTATTTCCAATGCTCTCACCTCAATATATATAGCTATTAAAAATGTATATCTATTCAAATATCTTGTGTATCTTCATTTCCATCATTATCAATTAATATGCGTAATAATGTTGGCAGTTCATGCGAAGGATTGTTACCTATAACCCGGATTGCATTGTATTACATTACATTTTTGTCAAGCAATTCTTATTTTTGCAAACAATTATTGTGGTTCATCCTATATTCTCCCTAACATCCTTACCCCCTTGCAACAGATGTGGGATAAACACACACACACACACACACACACACACACACACACACACACACACACACACACACACACACACACACACACACACACACGCACATAAACACACACACACACACACACGCACATAAACAAACAGTGTTGGTAATTGCTGTAATCTCTGATTATGTGTGTTGACAGACTCTCTCTCTCTCTCTCTTTCTCTCTCAGACCGGCATACAGCCAGGGACTAGAGAATACAGAGTGTAAGTACACCAGTTAACCACACACACACAAACAGACATATGTTTGTTTGTTTTACTATCCTTGTGGGGACTAAACAATTGATTCCCATTTTTCCTTAACCCCTAAACCTAACCCTAAGCCTTAACCTAACCCTAACCTTCAATCTAACCCTGACCCTAATCCTAAACCTAACCCCTAAGCCTAAAAAAGCCTTTTTCATTGTGGGGACCGGCGAAATGTCCCCACTTTACCGAATTGTCCTTGTTTAAGTATCCTTGTGAGGACTTCTGGTCCCCACAAGGATAGTAAAACCAAACACACACACACACACACACCGTCTGGTGTATTTGGCAGGCAAACCTAATAGCATAGCCCACTGTGTAGACATGTCTCACTGTGAGTACTCAAACCAAACTTAAAATTCAATAATGATAACCTGTAGGCCTCCTACATACTCTGTGGAGGGGTACCAGGTAGTAATGAGGCCATATACAAGGAGTAGCAGTACTGAGTCAATGTGCAGGGGTACCAGGTAGTAATGAGGCCATATACAAGGAGTACCAGTACTGAGTCAACGTGCAGGGGTACCAGGTAGTAATGAGGCCATATACAAGGAGTACCAGTACTGAGTCAACGTGCAGGGGTACCAGGTAGTTGTGGTAATTGAGGTAATATGTAAATGTAGGGGGTAAAGTGACTAGGCAATCAGGATAGATAATAAACAGAGTAGCAGCAGCATGAAGAGTGTGATTGAGGTCTGGGCTTTGACTAGGCCATTCCAAGACATTTAAATGTTTCCCCTTAAACCACTCGAGTGTTGCGTTAGCAGTATTGTCCTGCTGGAAGGTGAACCTCTGTCCCAGTCTCAAATCTCTGGAAGACTGAAACAGGTTTCCCTCAAGAATTTCCCTATATTTAGCGCCATCCATCATTCCCTCAATTCTGACCAGTTTCCCAATCCCTGCCGATGAAAAACATCCCCACAGCATGATGGTGTTCTCGGGATGATGAGAGGTGTTGGGTTTGCGCCAGACATTTTCCTTGATGGCCAAAAAGCTCAATTTTAGTCTCATCTGACCAGAGTACCTTCCATATGTTTGGGGAGTCTCCCACATGGCTTTTTAATTTTTTGAAACAAGTAATTTTTTTCATTTCACTTCACCAATTGGGACTATTTTGTGTATGTCCATTACATGAAATCCAAATAAAAATCCATTTAAATTACAGGTTGTAATGCAACAAAATAGGAAAAACGCCAAGGGTAATGAATACTTTTGCAAGGCACTGTACCCAGAAAGACTCACTGCTGTAATCACTGCCAAATGTGCTTCTACAAATTATTGACTCAGGAGTGTAAATACTTATGTAAAGGAGATATTTCTGTATTTAATTTTCAATACATTTGCAAAAATTACTAAAAACATGTTTTCACTTTGTCATTTTGGGGTATTGTGTGTAGGTGGGTGAGAGTTTTTTATTTATTTAATGCGTTTTGAATTTAGGCTGTAACACGACAAAATGTGGAATAAGTCAAGGGATATTAATACTTTCTGAAGGCACTGTATATGGAGGATTAAATCTGTCTGATTACTACAGTAAAGAGGCATGTCAAGGGTTCAATCTGTCTGATTACTACAGTAAAGAGGCATGTCGAGGGTTAAATCATATGTGTTTGCTGTGCATGTGTGTCTGCATGCACTCTGTGGTTCATCAGGGTTGAATAACTGTTATGATGAGTTTCTAAGGTATCAAGTGATTACGAATGTAAGGATGTACTTAGTCACTTTTGATGAGGAGTTCATATAATATATTTAATATGTACCATGGTTAGTTATAACAGATATAGCCCTGCCTCTTCCATCTCCCTAACTCCAGAACAAAGATCCACTCTCTCTATATATACACTCTGTTACAAGTCTCTCCACAAACATCTGGTAAACCTCCATAGGCACTCCCATTCTTTGATGTTATTACCCTTTACCCCTTTCAGTATATCCTGTCCATCAATTATTCTACGACCAACCTCAGTAATCTCCTTTGACATAACGGAATGTAGACTCTGTGGCAGCAAACCACTTATCTACTAACTCTCCCCTGGTCCACACAATACTATGACATGGCATCATTACAATCCACTTTTTTTTTTTTATTATTTTGTGGTAAGTAAGATTACTTAACCCCCAACAATTCATATAAAATACAATATTCCCAATCAGTAGTATATGTCTGACTAGATCCTAACCTATGCTAAATAACTGTCCCATCGTCTTATACATGCTACCAAGACAACATACATAGAAATAGATTGTGACCATCATGACATCATCCCCACAAATACAAAGATCCATAACCATTACTAAATTACATGGATATTAATCTCTGGTCACATGAATATAAAAATAACAAAAATGTCTGTCTTTGTCATCCATGTGCAGTCAGATGAACCCCAAGCTTTTCACTGGTCACTCGGGGCGCTATCTGATCTACTGAGATAGTCTTCTTTCCAAATCTTAAATCCTGTAAACCTTCAAATCCACTTTACACATCTCCATCTTAACATTCCCCATTCCTCAATCAACATTATCAATGGACTCTAAACTGGAATAACATGATATAGAATAATTACTCTTAATGTCTTCCTGCATGTCTCTAATATTTCCCATATCTTTAGTTAAATTCCCAAAACCTTCCTAATCTTGATGGCCAACATGTATCCCCCATATAATCACATACATTCCCTCTTTATTTACTACAATAGCATCCAATGCTATGTGATTATCACTTACATAGTCTAATGAGTGACATCTCAGAACCAATGGCTTACAAATCCATGATTGTTAAAAGATACAATGTTCAACTCCTACTTTGTTCTCCTAATATACCTGGTATGACATACACATTATAACACTCTATTTTCACTCCCTGTTAAATCATTATATCCCTAAACTATTCATGCTTTAAAAATTCAACCAAAATCAGATCATATGAAAATAGCATAACCCCTGATAGTAACCAATTAAGTACTTGCCTAGCGACATAGATATATACCACTCTAAACATCCATATCAATATCACCCAATACTTCAAATGTATATAATGACTAAAATGTTAATACGTTAACCCAATTAATCAACATAGTCCTCACATTAACTTCCATGTTTCAAACAGTATGATTCAACAATGTCTACTCAAAATAAATCATATAAGTGTATCCTAACACATTACCATAATGTATCACTGTTTTAACCCATAATATCTACATAAAACAGTTCTAACTGGTACAATCAATATCCTTCATTTTGAAAGTAATTATACTAATAAATACTAATGATTAACTTAAATCACTCAGTCATCTTATAAATTATAACCCAGAACCAAATTTAAAATGACAATCCTTATTGATTCACTTTATCCATATCCATTCAAATTAGAAACCCTCAACTTTATCACCCATTACAACTGTCAGAATGTATACCTATATTAACATAGAGCATAAACATCCATAATTCTATTATGACTTTCCTCATCCTGATAATAAATACAGATAATTATCTCAATGCATTCTTAATACTATTAATTTAGCAGTGTATATACCTACTACCCAAATTAGCAAATTTAGATAAACCCAATTTTATTATGAACCCAGCTAAGCAACCCCTCTTTCTCCCGGCACTTAAATCTTCTGGGTTCTCTTCATTATGTTCTTCAGACAGCTTCATAGTTCAAAATGGCTTGCCCATGACAATGTCACAACTACAATGTCTCATTCGAGTCACCTTTTGTACAACCCATTGTCTTGTCCATTTGCCACCCATTATGCCCACATCATTAAAAATGTCGCATTTGAACATATATCTCTCCATTCTCACTTAATGGTGGACTCCTTTCCCACTCCTTCGAGATTAAAACATGAGAAAACCCTTTGATATCTTCGATTGGTTGTTGTATACCAGTTGCATGTAGAAGTGGTGCTTTACAAAATATTTTCAACGCCTCTGATATTCATCTTCAGCCGGTTCATAGTTTGTTACTTTTATTAAGGTTCACACCCTTCTAGACAAAATTATCCCTGCTATGCATAAAGACACCATCTGTATTTACCTCACTAGAAGACAAACATAACATTTTAATTGATTTCATTTCTAATCCAATAAATCCATATAAACATTTACCATATGACAAATTATTATGTTTTAACAATTATTCTTAATACCAATTTCTAATATACTTCCCAATTTTCTGTTCACATCGCTCTGTGTAGCGTCCTTCTTGCATCGCACCAATATGGAATTCAAGAGTCATTGCTGCAACGACACACAGACATAGACACAAAAAACAAAAACAATGCTCCACAGTGGCAGTTCCATCTTCCTCCTATTATTTTTAACACTCCTACAGTGGGACAAATATATGCACAAATCTTTCTCTACTACTGTCCCCTCCATTGAGGTAGCCAGCAACAACTAGTACTAACCACTCCTTCTAGATTCTGTCCAGCTCTGACTTCTATAGTCCTCCACTGCCACATAGTCACCCATGCGCAGAAAATGCCCAGATTCTCCTCTTAGTTCTTGCCAAGAAGCCTTCACCTTGTTGTTATGTGAATTATTTAACAAACTATTTTAGTGTCTCTGTGCGTCTCCCAAAAGGTTGTAAGTCTTTTGGGATTTAAGTAACGGCCAGAGTCCCGGTCTGCATAGTCAGAGATATTTATTCATTGAGAATTCTGCCATCACAATTTCAGAGTCCATCTTTTATACTCATACGTCATACAAAAAGAAATCCCTTCCCTCTGTAGGCGGGCTGTAGTTTTCCACTCTAAAACTGCTCTATTGACCTTCAGTTCACACACACACACACATATACACACATGCATACACACATACATACACACACACACACATATCCTACTCCCTGCTTTACTCAGTTATTGCCGTTCTCACAAAATTCTGCACCATGTTTTCATAACAGTTTCTCCCCTCCCAAAATTGGGAGGCCTCTTTATCTTAGTTTCTCAGTTGTCTTTGTTATCTGGCCTAACTCTTACTCACATTGCTAAATAGTGGCTCAATGCCATAGCCTTTACTGGTCCTACACTCACACATTTCTAACACATTATACACAGTTTCAGGGTGTAATAATTAGTCATTAATAATTAATCTATCAATTCCACCCTTTGACTAAATATTACACACATACAAAATATATGTTGTTATAGAAATGAATCACACTCATTGAAGTATATAAGTTGGTTTGCATATAAAAACATTACAGGTTCATCAGTGTTACCCCATGATTAAAAGCGTAACGTTACTTTTTAGCAATGTTAACTAGTACATCATACTTAAAACAATACTTTAATACACAAAAGATAATTACAATAACTTTTAAACTAGAGATTTATAGTTCTAGGAAAACATCCAGTCTCAAACTATCTGTATTGTCGTCATCCTCCACCAAGCCTGGTAGGTCATATCCTTAATTCCTTAGGTCGGAGTCCGGGATTGGGCCGTATCTCACCATCTGTTGGGAAACCACCTTCTCCATCTCCTTTTCTCACCAACCCTCAGACACAGGAAATAAGGCAACATCCACAAAGAACAAGTATACCCATAGAAGCTATAACTTCACCCAGAATAGTTACAACAATAGTTTTCCATTTACCAAAAATGTTATCAAACCAACCGTTTATGGCGCTATCAATACCAGAGCTCTCAGCCAGTTCGTTTGCCAGCGTGGTGAGTCCCTGAAGCGCTTTGGTCACGGACCCGTCCGGTGCTGTATTGTTGGGGATGAAAGTACAGCACATAGATCCAAACAGAACACAAACTCCATCCCGCTCAGCCAAAAGCATATCTAAAGCTATTCTATTCTGCCATGTCATGCCTTGGTTTCTCAAATGACTGCCTCGCCTGGTTCACCAACTACTTCTCAGATAGAGTTCAGTGTGTCAAATCGGAGGGCCTGTTGTCTGGACCTATGGCAGTCTCTATGGGGGTGCCACAGGGTTCAATTCTTGGGCCGACACTTTTCTCCGTGTATATCAATGATGTCGCTCTTGCTGCTGGTGACTCTCAGATCCACCTCTACGCAGACGACACCATTTTGTATACATCTGGCCCTTCATTGGACACTGTGTTAACAAACCTCCAAACAAGCTTCAATGCCATACAACAATCCTTCAGTAGCCTCCAACTGCTCTTAAACACTAGTAAAACTAAATGCATGCTTTTCAATCGAACGCTGCTGGCACCCGCCCACCCGACTAGAATCACCACTCTCGACGGGTCTGACCTAGAGTATGTGGACAACTACAAATACCTAGGTGTCTGGTTAGACTGTAAACTCAACTTCCAGACTCACATAAAGAATCTCCAATCCAAAGTTAAATCTAGAATCGGCTTCCTATTTCGCAATAAAGCCTCCTTCACTCATGCTGCCAAACATGCCCTCGTAAAACTGACTATCCTACCGATCCTTGACTTCGGCGATGTAATTTACAAAATAGCCTCCAACACTCTACTCAGCAAATTGGATGTAGTCTATCACAGTGCCATCCGTTTTGTCTCCAAAGCCCCATACACTACCCACCACTGTGACCTGTACGCTCTTGTTGGCTGGTCCTCACTACATGTTCGTCGTCAAACCAACTGGCTCCAGGCCATCTATAAATCACTGCTAGGCAAATCCCCGCCTTATCTTAGCTCATTGGTCACCATAGCAGCACCCACCCGTAGTCTGCGCTCCAGCAGGTATATCTCACTGGTCATTCCCAAAGCCAACACCTCCTTTGGCCGCCATTCCTTCCAGTTCTCTGCTGCCAATGACTGGAACGAATTGCAAAAATCTCTGAAGCTGGAGACTCTTATCTCCCTCAATAACTTTAAGCATCAGTTGTCAGAGCACCTTACCGATCACTGCACCTGTACACAGCCCATCCGAAATTAGCCCACCCAACTACCTCATCCCTATATTGTTATTTATTTTGCTCTTTTGCACCCCAGTATCTCTATTTGCACATAATCTCTTGCACATCTAGCATTCCAGTGTTAATACTATTGTAATTATTCTGCACTATAGCCTATTTATTGCCTTACCTCCATAACTTGCTACATTTGCACACACTGTATATATATTTTCTGTTGTATTTCTGACTTTATGTTTTTTACCCCATATGTAACTCTGTGTTGTTTTTATTGCACTACTTTGCTTTATCTTGGCCAGGTCGCAGTTGTAAATGAGAACCTGTTCTCAACTGGCTTACCTGGTTAAATAAAGGTGAAATAAAATAAAAAAATAAAAAATTAAGCTAGTTGCCGCTGTCAGCTAATCCCTTTATTGCATCACGAGTGTGGTTTATAAATCTTTACTGGTTATAGTACATATAATTTATCCAACCTACGCTTTTATTAATTGTTGACCACCAGAAAATACTTGATTCAAACCCAGCTGCGATTTGATTCCTAGCTTTGAATTCTTCTGGAACCCCTCGAGGTACTCCTATCCCATCAATATATATCCTTTCATCAAAGGATCCCGGGAGGAGGTCCCACTTTCTACGTGACAACTCACCAATCTCTGACACGTTTGATTGTTTGCGTATGTAGGTGAGTTCACAATCTGTTATCACCACACAACCATCAGATGTCAGCACGGGCCTGGTTTTGGTTCCTAAAATCCTCTGGCTGCAACAAAGAGGAGAGATTAGTCATGGTCTCTTTAGTTGTGACATTCTCTGTGTGGGAGCAGGAGCTAAGATGCCCAACACTGTATCCTATCTTACTAGTCCTAGAAAAACAATAAGAATCCCCTGAGACTTCAAACGGAGGCAACCTAGGTCAGGGTGACTTTGTTATCGGGGGATACAGATAGTGCAAGTTACTACAAGACTCCTTCACCACAGCCCCGGTCTGACTACCTCCCTCAGAGAGGTTTACAATATAGGGTGCCCCAGTTGAAGAGGATATCTCACTTGTTCAGGTCTGTAACCTGTTTTAGCGTAATTCAGACTTTCAGACAGTACCTACCCTTATATGGGTCGCACTGCCATTTCTGGTAATTCCCTACTTTCACAATACTACACCTGTCCTTAAACTGTGTATGGAGATTGACATATCCCCCCCCCCCCCCCCCCCCCGCTTGGTATGAGCAACTACATAGTCCCAGGATGTACATGGTGACATAATATGGTGATGTCCTTCCCTAAAGTCCCTAGTACTTCCCCTTTCCCTACGTCTAGCTGTCTCCTATGCCTTCGTAGACTGTGCTCAGGTATTATTTTATCAACTTGTGTTAGGTTAACTACTACTTCTGGCTGATCAGGAGGGTTTGAGTGTGTTAGGAATATGGCCCCCACAATCAGACAGCTACCTATCGTCAGGAGACCTGTGAATCCCCACCCTCGCCCTGAGAACATGTCAGACGCCAGAGGCCAACCCATTGCTTTACCTTCTATCGAACTCACACAGGGATGATCAGACAGGGTAAGGGAATCTTCGTTAAGGAGCCAACCCCCGAGCCCTAGTGGTGATCGGTTCTTTCTCCTAACTCTGTGTTTGTTCGTCAGGTGTAACAGGGTTTACCTTTTTGCAGTGAGTGACATGCACCAAGGTGGATCTTTCGGCGATTCTTACAGCAAAGGCCGTCACCAACAGGACCTGATATAGACCTTCCCAACGGGGCTGCTTCCAGTTTTTCTTCTTTAGGGACTGGATCCACACCCAGTCTTCTGGTTAGATAGAGTGGGTCACCTTCTCCTTTAGTTCACCTGTGGGGCACAAAACCTCTGACATACAGGTGTGATTAATAAACTACCTTCTCACGTGTTCTGCTAGGGTGCTCTCTAGTTCTATGTCTGCCTGTCTGGTCCTGCCAACTGTGGCATTCTGTAAGGTCTTCCAAACACTTTCTCAAAGGGGGATAACCCATCTTTATCTGGGGTTACTCTAAATTTCTTCCCTTCACTCCGTGTTAACTCTATAAAATCCATTTCCAATTGCTGGAAAGGGTACTTAGCCGGAGGATACTCACCCTGAGGTGCCCTTTGTCTGCCCTGGTGATTATTTTGAGCACAGATAACACATCTTGAACAATTTTTTTTTTGTTATTATTATTTTGGTTTTTAATAATTAGTAATCCCATGTGCAACAAAGTGTTGTCTAATCTGTTCTACCATCCATCCCTCCTTTTGACACATGTCACTGCCCATGTGTCAATATTATCACCTACCTAACAATCACTTAGGTAATATTGGTAATTTATCATCCAATTGCCATCCCTTATTTTTATTTATTGGTAAAATAAACTATCTTAAAGTCCTCCTCTCATGCCTTTAGAATTTACCAGTGTGGATGATTAATTAACATCAGAAAGTTAAAACAGAGTTCAGAGGCAATTGAAATTCCATCCCATAGTATACCAAACATTACCATTATTCTTAATATTTAATAAATGTTACTTATCCCAAGTGTTCATTAATCCTCATGACATTCATTCTCATAAGAAATCATATATACCCCAAACTCAGCCAAAACCTAAAAAAATTAAATTCACTGTGTGCTCCTCTAAGACCTATCACCCTTGACCTGCTGAAAACCCCCCAAAATTGAAACAACAAGGCTTTATAAACATCATACTAGGTGTGTTGTTTTTTATTTGAAAACCCCAATTAAAAAACAACAACCAAACAGCCAGGTCATGAGGACTCCTGATTTCTCTCTTCCCCTTCTGCCTACAGTTTCTTAACTGGTGCCCTTTCCTTGCACAGTAACTACACGGTTCCTCACATTCTCTAGCAAAATGTCCCGTTTTGTCACAATTGTAACACTTCCACTCACTCCTGTCTCCACTATTACCATTTCCTTCTTGTCTGTCTTTGCTACCGTAACCTCTCTTCTCTCCTAGGTATTGACTAATAGTCTCACTGTCTCTAATTCAACACAAAACCCCATCATCCAATGTACTCCCAGCAGAACTGAAAAAAACAAAACAGACTGTGATTTCCAGGACACTGCACCTTTGTTTCTGGCCTCACTATCTCCCCGAGAATTGGCCCTCCCTCAAGGTCCCTCACAATCTGCTCTTGGTAAACTGCAAACCTTTTATTGCTTCTGGTTTCATAGGGTATTGCTTCTGATATGGCCTATGATTAAATTTGGGTATCTCCTGTACTGGAATTACCCCTTTTATTAATCCTACGTATGCTGGACCCCGGGACCACAAATGCTCTGGAACTTCTTTTAAGTCTGACTCCTGTTGTTCTGTCAACAGGTATTCCTCTCCTCAGCATCTGCTATTCTCATCTAAATGTACTATCTGTGGATGGGCTGTGTTGATCGCCACACACAATATTGACCCAATCAGTGATCCTCTTACCCTTGGATACCCACTGGCCCATGTCTTTCCAGTCCTCTGCTGGCTCCTTTGCTAGGGACACATGTGGGCTCCATATTTCCCTTAACAGTCTCTGACTTTGGGGCCCTAGTTCCACCTCCAATACTGCATGGGTGTTGTCATAGTGAAACCATTTCAAGGCTATAGTCCTTTCTGTGGTTTTAAATAATGCTTCCTCATATATTGCATCTGGACCTGGGTGTTTGTTATACCAGAGAGTACAGTGTAGGTCATCGGGGGACATTTTAGTGGGGCCTGGTACTACATCATCAGCAAGTTCCATCAAGGTTCGGGGAATATCAATTATTCCCCCCCTTAACAATTCTTGCCTATACCAATAACATGGCTCCCCTTCCCCACAGACCACCATATTGTCTCTGACTATGTGTACTTTCATTCCCCTCTCAGCGGAAATGACAGCCACATTCAATTTAGTCATTACATCACGTCCTAGTAAATTTACCCGACACAGCTTAGATATCAGGATGGGTATGGTTGCCTCTCATCCTGATTGGTCATGTTTTAGGGTTATTGGGGCTGATAACCTTTCAATAAATTGATGACCAGAGGCAGATCGCACTATGATTTTCTCCCCATCAATCCTGACTCCATCTGGCTTGTCTGTTGCACAGATTGCTGTCCTGCAGGCTCCCGTATCACAAAGGAATTTAATTTTCATACCCATTACTGTCAATTTCAAATAAGGTTTCTGTTCCTGTTGAAGTGCTAAGTCAATAGTAGCCAATTCAAACACCTCACAATTTGGATCAAAGGGTTCCTTAGTCTTCCCCACACTAGAGTCTACTATTTCTCCCTCAAGGACTAGTCACGCCTTATCTTCCTCTTCCTCCTAAGTTTCTAGTTCTACCCGCCATCTCTCCCAGAGTGGCAATTAGTTACTCTGCATCTTCCTCTTCTTTCTTGGCTCTGTCCTGTCTGTTATTCTGTTCATGATGGATTGCATGTCTCTCTGAGGCTATTACACAATTCAGTTATTTTCCCAACATACTCTCCGTGATCGGCCCATGGCAAAAGTGTCCTCTGGGCATCCCCTGAAACCCACTGCCCTCTAACGGCAGCACAAACCTTACTATTCCTGTTTTGGGGAGGGTCATTCCTTCTACCGCTCTGGCCACGTCCTCTGTGTTCATGGCCTGTCTGCTAAATGGCATATTATTATTATTACTGTATACATCTAAGGTTGCTGGGGCCCCTTTCATTCCCCGCCAATAGATTAGGTAAGGCTATCAGTGGGTACTGGCCCCCTCCTACTCTCTCTCGCTCTCACTGCTTATTTCTCCTTTACACACCTTATGTATCTGTTTAAGCATGGATTCGAGTTTATCTGCGTCTAGACGTCCCTCAAAACCATACCTCTCCCTCCACCTGGTTACATAATGGAGATTTCTTCTATCCCTGGATTCCATTTTAATTACATCAAGTATTTCTCGTCCCCAGTAAATTCTGGGACCTCTTGTGAGGATTTGCCCCCGCATGGTTGGTACAGTTAAAAATCCCTTAGCCACCTCTTCTATATAACAAGTCAATTTAACAAGTAATTCAAAATAGCTTCACACAACAACACCTTGAATCACCCCTTCCTGTATATGTAATCTTGACTAGTCCCCCAGAATTATCTCATACTTTTACAGAGGGATTGATCCCCACAATGTAATCTTGATAATTCCTGACAGTCTCATACAACAGGAATGGGTTCTCCCTCCTCTATACAACCACCTGGAATTATTCATGTGACTTTTGAGCAAACATTAGGTCTCACACGTATACAACCTTACATGATTATTGGTGTTATATCGGTAACCTGGAGTTTATAAGGCTCCAGAACGGATAGAGTTACAGCAAAATCTACCGTTGTTTGTGACTTTTGACTTTACTAATATTCTATTTCTCACACATGCTATTTTAATTCCTTCTGGTGTACTTTTTGTATTTGTTTAACCCTGATTATTTGTTGACTGTTCAATAATCTCTTACAGGTTCCATCCCATAGGTGTACTTTTAATAGTTCCTTCTATTTCAACACCGGGTAGTTTCTTTTGGTAATGGCCTATTACCGTGAATCGTTACGGACCCACCAACAGGTTGACTAGTCCCCCAGAATTATCTCCTACTCTACGGAGGAGTCTATCCCCACAATGTAATCTTGATAATTCCTGACAGTCCCCTACATTTCACTTAAAATGGCTACGCATTGATCAATTTGCTACTTTTCAATATTTTAGCAAGTTCTCAAATCAATTTCACCAAGTAATGAATAAAGACTACTGACCTTATCCTTGCAGCCGAGATTCAATGTAGGTTTGGATTCCGTCACCGTCTCTGTCATTAATCAGGTGTCCTCTGGCCTGTTTTAACCCTTAATGTCAAAGGGCAGGACTTTCTATTTACGAATGTATCATTCGCCCGTCGACGGTTTTCAGAGTTACCTGGAATGACAGAAACAGGGTATTGGAGTCCGGCTCAGAAGGACCAAGCTGTTATGTGAATTATTTAACAAACTATTTTAGTGTCTCTGTGCGTCTCCCAAAAGGTTGTAAGTCTTTTGGGATTTAAGTAACGGCCAGAGTTCCGGTCTGCATAGTCAGAGATATTTATTCATTGAGAATTCTGCCATCACAATTTCAGAGTCCATCTTTTATACTCATACGTCATACAAAAAGAAATCCCTTCCCTCTGTAGGCGGGCTGTAGTTTTCCACTCTAAAACTGCTCTACTGACCTTCAGTTCACACACACACACACACATATACACACATGCATACACACATACATACACACACACACACACACACACACATATCCTACTCCCTGCTTTACTCAGTTATTGCCGTTCTCACAATATTCTGCACCATGTTTTCATAACAGTTTCTCCCCTCCCTAAATTGGGAGGCCTCTTTATCTTAGTTTCTCAGTTGTCTTTGTTGTCTGGCCTAACTCTTACTCACATTGCTAAATAGTGGCTCAATGCCATAGCCTTTACTGGTCCTACACTCACACATTTCTAACACATTATACACAGTTTCAGGGTGTAATAATTAGTCATTAATAATTAATCTATCACTTGTTGAAAGAAAGTCTGCAGAACATTGTTAGTTGAGACAATATTCTACTTTACCATGTCTTCTTATCAATCAGTCAGGAAAAGCCTTTATTAGAAAGTGCACATTCTTGCATCTTGTTATAGTCACTCTTTCCATAGACATGCCTCCACTACATTCTAACTTATACCACAAATACATTTTCACTAAAACATTTAATCTAACCCATAACACAATAATTACTACTGCTTGTATTCTTTCTACGATATGCAAATGTACCCATAAATCCTCATACCATCATTACAACCTCTTTTCTGAACACATGAGTCACAACGTGATTCATGCTGTCAGGGCCGTGTAGAAATGGTGTGGTGTGGAATCAAGTGCAGAAGCAGAAAGAGAGTCCAAAAATACTTTACTGGGAAAAGTGAGTCAATAATCCCGAAATAGCCAGAGGCACAACGCACACAGGCGTAAAACAGAAGCGCGCAAAATAAACAGGCGCGTAAAACTCCTCAACCGAGAAGTAAGCAAAATACAGAGGTGGCGTACCAAACACCGGTACGAAAACGACACCAACACGAAACAATTACACACAACACAACACTCACAACAGGGAAACTAAATAGGGTGCTCAATTAGACATAACACAAGACAGGTGTGACTAACAGACCAAACTAGTCAAACAGAAAACATAGAGCGGTGGCAGCTAGTACTCCGGAGACGACGAACGGCGAAACCTGCCCGAACACGGAGGAGGAGCTGCCTCGGCCGAAACCGTGACAGTACCCCCCCCTTGACGCGCGGCTCCAGCCGTGCGCCGACTCCGGCCTTGGGGACGCCCAGGAGGGCGCGGCGCCGGGCGCGTAGGATGACCACGATGGAATTCGGTCATCAGGGACGGATCCAGAATATCCCTCCTCGGCACCCAGCACCGCTCCTCCGGACCGTACCCCTCCCACTCCACGAGATATTGAAGACCCCCCATCCGGCGTCTGGAATCCAGGATGGTCCGAACCGTGTACGCCGGAGCCCCCTCGATCTCCAACGGGGGCGGAAGTCCTGGAGTGGGCCAGCTACCACCGGCCTGAGGAGAGACACATGGAATGAGGGGTTAATATTCTTGTAATCAATAGGTAGTTCTAACCTGTAACACACCTCATTCAATCTCCTCAGGACTTTAAAAGGCCCCACAAACCGCCGACCCAGCTTCCGGCAGGGCAGGCGGAGGGGCAGGTTCCTGGTTGAGAGCCAGACTCGATCTCCAGGTGCGTACACTGGCCCCTCGCTGCGGCGTAGGTCGGCGCTCGTCTTTTGTCGACGTATGGCACGCTGCAGATGGACATGAGCAGCGTTCCACGTCTCCTCCGAGCGCCTTACCCACTCATCCACAGCGGGGGCCTCGATCTGGCTCTCATGCCACGGTGCCAGAACCGGCTGATACCCTAAGACACACTGAAAAGGGGTTAGTCTAGTGGAGGAGTGGCGGAGAGAGTTCTGTGCCATCTCGGCCCAGGGCACATATCTCGCCCACTCCTCCGGCCGGCCCTGACAATATGACCTCAGAAACCTACCCACATCCTGGTTGACTCTTTCGACCTGCCCATTGCTCTCCGGGTGGTAACCCGAGGTAAGGCTCACCGAGACCCCCAAACGTTCCATAAATGCTCTCCAGACTCTGGAGGTAAACTGGGGGCCTCGATCAGACACTATATCCTCGGGTACCCCGTAATGCCGGAAGACGTGAGTAAATAGAGCCTCAGCGGTCTGTAGGGCAGTAGGAAGACCCGGCATGGGAAGGAGACGACAGGCCTTAGAGAACCGATCCACAACGACCAGGATGGTGGTATTCCCCTGGGAGGAGGGAAGATCGGTAACAAAATCCACCGATAGATGAGACCAGGGTCGCTGTGGAACGGCAGGGGCTGTAATTTACCCCTGGGCAAATGTCTGGGTGCCTTACACTAGGCACATATTGAGCAGGAGGAGACATAAACCCTCACATCCCTGGCTAATGTTGGCCACCAGTACTTCATACTAAGGCAGTGCACCGTCCGGCCAATACCCGGATGTCCAGAGGAGGGCGACGTGTGAGCCCAATAAATCAACCGATCCCGGACCTCGAGCGGAACGTACGTCCGACCCACCGGACACTGTGGAGGACTAGGGTCGGTACGCAACGCCCGCTCGATCTCCGCATCGACCTCCCTCACCACCGGAGCCACCAGACACGACTCCGGTAGTATGGGAATGGGCTCCACGCACCTCTCCTCCGCGTCATACCGGCGGGACAGAGCATCTGCCTTCCCGTTCTGGGACCCAGGGATGTAAGTGATCTTAAACACAAACCGGGCGAGAAACATAGTCCATCGAGCCTGGCGAGGATTTAGTCTCCTAGCTGCCCGAATATATTCCAGGTTACGGTGATCGGTCAGAATAAGGAAAGGGTGCTGAGCCCCCTCAAGCCAATGCCTCCACACCTTTAGGGCCTGGACTACGGCTAACAGCTCCCTGTCCCCTACGTCATAATTCCGCTCCGCCGGACTGAGCTTCTTAGAATAAAAAGCACAGGGGCGGAGCTTAGGTGGTGTACCCGAGCGTTGAGATAGAACGGCCCCAATACCAGCCTCGGACGCGTCTACCTCAACTTGAAACGGTAAAGTGGGATCCGGGTGCGCCAACACCGGAGCCGAGGTAAACAGGTCCTTCAGCTTGCCAAAAGCCCTGTCCGCCTCAGCCGACCACTGCAAGCGCACCGGACCCCCCTTCAGAAGAGACGTGATGGGAGCTGCCACCTGACCAAAACCCCGGATAAACCTCCGGTAGTAATTCGCAAACCCCAAAAACCGCTGCACCTCTTTAACAGTCGTTGGGGTTTGCCAATTACGCACGGCGGACACTCGGTCCACCTCTATTCTCACCCCTGACGCAGACAACTGGTAACCCAAAAAGGAAACTGACTCCTGAAAGAACAGACATTTCTCAGCCTTGACATACAGGTCATGCTCCAACAGTCTCCTCAATACTCTGCGTACCAGGGCTACATGCTCGGCCCGGGTAGGGCTGTACACCAGAATATCATCAATGTACACCACCACCCCCTGCGCCTGCATGTCCCGGAAAATTTCATCTACAAACGATTGGAAGACGACTGATGGAGCATTCATTAACCCATATGGCATGACCAGATACTCGTAATGGCCGGATGTAGTGCTAAATGCTGTCTTCCACTCATCGCCCTCCCTAATGCGCACCAAATTATATGCGCTCCTGAGGTCCAATTTTGTGAAGAACCGTGCCCCGTGTAATGACTCCGTCATAGTCCCAATCAGCGGGAGTGGATAACTGTATTTAACAGTCACCTGATTGAGACCGCGGTAATCAATACACGGACGCAGACCTCCATCCTTTTTCTTCACAAAAAAGAAGCTAGAGGACGCGGGAGAAGTAGAGGTCCGTATGTATCCCTGTCTCAGAGACTCAGCAATGTACGTCTCCATTGCTTTTTTCTCCTCCTGTGACAAAGGATACACATGGCTCCGCGGAAGCGCTGCCCCTATCTGGAGGTCTATCGCACAATCCCCCTGTCTATGAGGTGGCAACCTTGCCGCTCGGGTCTTACTAAACACGAGTGCCAAATCCTCATATTCAGGAGGAATGTGCAGTGCTGACATCTGGTTCTGACTCTCCACCGAGGTCGCCCCTACGGAAACACCCAGACAAAACCCCTCACACTGAGCAGACCACCCTTGAAGAGCCTTCTCTCGCTACGAAATAGTAGGATCATGGGTGGTTAACCAGGGAAGCCCCAGTACCACCGGATACGCAGGAGAGTCAATCAGATAGAGTTGAATCGTCTCCTCATGACCCCCCTGCGTCATCATCCTAAGTGGCGCTGTGAGCTCCCCAATCCACCCAGATCCTAACGGACGACTATCTAAAGCATGGACGGGGAAAGGTTTATCGACTGGAAGGAGGGGAATCCCTAACTTAACACAAAATTTGCGATCTATAAAATTCCCAGCTGCGCCTGAATCGACTAGCGCCTTATGCTGGGAACGAGGTGCAACCTGTGGAAAACAAACAGGCAATGTAAAGTGGACGACAGAAAGCTCTGGGTAAGTAGGGCGCCTACTCACCTGGGTGGACTCCCCACTGTATGGCCTGCCATCTCCCTCCTCAGGGAACCCTCCCCAGCACCTAGCCGCGGTGTGCCCTCCGCGGCCACACTTGGTGCAGGAGACTGCTCCCCTCGGGTTCCTTCCTCTTTTAGTTCTAGCGCCAGCCCCTCCCAGCTCCATCGGACTAGGCTCGGAGGTGCTGGAGGGTGGAATGGGAGGCCCCCATCTGGGACGTCCGCGGGTCGTGAGTAGGTTGTCCAGACGAATAGCCATGTCCACAAGCTGGTCAAAAGTTAACGTAGCGTCCCTACACGCTAACTCCCTGCGGACGTCCTCCCTAAGGCTACACCTAAAATGGTCTATGAGGGCCCTCTCATTCCACCCCGCGTCAGCCGCTAGAGTCCGGAACTCCAGTGCGAATTCTTGAGCGCTCCTCATCCCCTGTCGGAGGTGGAATAGACGTTCCCCCGCCGCTCTTCCCTCTGGTGGATGGTCAAAGACCGCACGAAAGCGGCGGGAGAACTCCGCATAGGTGACTGTGGCGGAGTCTATTCCCCTCCATTCGGCGTTGGCCCACTCCAACGCCTTGCCGGTGAGACAGGAGATGAGGGCGGAAACGCTCTCGTATCCCGAGGGCGCCGGGTGTATAGTGGCTAGGTAGAGCTCCACTTGTAGAAGGAAGCCCTGACACCCGGCAGCGGAGCCGTCGTACGCCCTCGGGAGCGAGAGCCGAATCCCACTGGGTTCCGGTGGATGAGTAGGCAGGTTCTCTGGTGGTGATGGAGCGATCGGTGGGGCTGTGGGAACACCGCTGATCTCCCAGCGCCGAAGAGTGTCCATGACGCCCTCCAACGCGTGCCCGATCCGATTAATGCGATGTTCCTGTCCCTGGAGACGTTCCTCCACGCTGTCCACTTGTGCTCCTGCTGATTCCATCGAAGTGGTGTGTAATTCTGTCAGGGCCGTGTAGAAATGGTGTGGTGTGGAATCAAGTGCAGAAGCAGAAAGAGAGTCCAAAAATACTTTACTGGGAAAAGTGAGTCAATAATCCCGAAATAGCCAGAGGCACAACGCACACAGGCGTAAAACAGAAGCGCGCAAAATAAACAGGCGCGTAAAACTCCTCAACCGAGAAGTAAGCAAAATACAGAGGTGGCGTACCAAACACCGGTACGAAAACGACACCAACACGAAACAATTACACACAACACAACACTCACAACAGGGAAACTAAATAGGGTGCTCAATTAGACATAACACAAGACAGGTGTGACTAACAGACCAAACTAGTCAAACAGAAAACATAGAGCGGTGGCAGCTAGTACTCCGGAGACGACGAACGGCGAAACCTGCCCGAACACGGAGGAGGAGCTGCCTCGGCCGAAACCGTGACACATGCTTTCAAAAACAAAACACCAACATTGCATATTAAACCAAAATAATAAATGAAATTAAAATGACAACATTTGATAATACCTCAACTTACTTCAACTTACTTCTATCCCGTAAAGTAATCCAAGATTAGTACAATTGACTAGCAACAGGTATCCCTCATTCAGGGAAAGCTCTCTCTCTCTTTTATTATTTTATGGTTCGAATCATATATATTATTACCAAATTATAAACTTCTTCACACTTTTCAGTATTATAAATTACCCTCAACTCGGTAAAATAAACTATCTTAAAGTCCTCTTCTAATGCCTTTAGAATTACAGTGTGGGTGATCAATTCACTCTAGAAAGTCAGTACAGAGTGCAGAGGTCATTGAAATCATTCAACGAAATGTTCCATCCTATAGTATACTAATCATTACCAACATTCAAAACATTTCATAAATGTTGTGTACCCCAAGTGTACATTAAGTCCTCATGACATTTCTTCTCATAAGAAATCATGTATACCCAAAACTCAGTCAAAAAAGAAAACAACTTCATAAAATTCACTGTGTGTGCTCCTTTAAGATGTATCACCTTTGACCTGTTGAAGCCTGTACAATCAAAATAAGAACCCTATATAAACATCATCCTAGGTGGGTTGTGTGTTTATTTGAAAACCACTATTGGAAAACAAAAAACAAAAATAGTCAGGCCTTACTTAATTTGGTAGCTCACTTTTACGACCTAATACTGCCTAACTTCACTAAACTGCTCCCCTTAGCCCTGGGCAACATTCCAATGAGATGAGGAAATTGCCTTTCTCCTGGAAGAGAAATTATACATGTCATTAACATTAAATTACAAACAGTAATCCAAAGATAGTAAGTACACACAAAACATGATACAGATATACACAGTCTTATCTCATCAATAATCGTTTGTATCAGTCTAATTCCTCATAACTACTCCATAAAAATATTATATAAAATCTCTCAAAAGATGAAAACCACTCAAAATTCCTTGAGTTGATAATGAGTATTTTTAATTGATTACTCTTCAGACTTTATCCTCTGTAATTCTCACAATGATTATTGAACCCCTAAATCTACTCCATGTGATCCCATATCAAATTATCCATTATCGTTTACTTTATCAACAACATAGGAAATATATGTTTCCCCTTCTATTGTTCCTGTCACCCCCTGTAAATGTCATATTTCATTCATTAGCCAGTACAATCATGTACTCCGCGTTAAGTAAGACTTGATATTTTATCCCAGGCATCTATTAAAAATTGTTTGATACGTTGTCTCCTACTCTCCCCTTAACATAATACTATAGGAGACTTCCATCAATCCTGGAGAAAAAAAAAATCCCACTCAGAAGACACTATATAATACCACGTTTCATTAAGTTCACTACTCCTTCTACTATAAACCTATAACCCCTTTCTATTAATTTAATCATCACAACCTGTTGCATTGATGTTTTACAATAACAACGTATTGTTTAATAACTTAATATCTTACAAAAAATGTTTACTTCATCCATCAGCCTAATAGAAACAACTATCTCCCATTGTTCAACGTTTCATAAACAGATTATCGTTTTTAGAATTAATGAACTGTGCATAACTCACTGTTGTTTAAACAAACTATATAATTTAATAATGATAATTTAAATGTTTTTGTCAAAGAACGTTCCATATTCAACTACCTAGATATGTTCTTCATATCATCCCAATGCGTCCTACATATGTCAATATAGCCCAACTATCACTACTTCCTTTCACCCTCTTTTACGATATCATGTCATTAGTAAATTTTCTCCACAAAGCACTACTACCTAATAACATATTTTCATTCACCTAAATATAAATAATTATTTTAATACCAGTCTTGTTAAACAATCCAATTCAACATCAATTCAACATGTCTCATCACCCAATAAACTTACTTACTTTGTAAACCCTCTACAATATCTATTATTCTCTATCGCTAACTTTCCATATAACGGTACCTCAACAGAATATAAATGATTGTGAAGTTATAGTCAAACCAAATAAAACATCTATTCACAGATATGCAACTTTAATTACTATGTTATCCTATCCGCTATGTGTTGGTAAGACAATCCCTTTCACATAATGTTGTCAATTCACCTAGTAATCTAGGTCAATAGCATCAATGTAAAAGTTTTGCTTTCTGTCCCTACCTGGGCTTGAACCAGGGACCCTCTACACATATCGACGACATTCACCATCGAAACACCGTTACCCGTCGCTCCACAAAATCTGCGTTCCTTGCAAAGCAAGTTAAACAACTACTTCCACGTCGCATAGCAAGTTACGTCACCACTCCAAACGTCACTAGTTCGCACCACTAACTAGCTAGCCCTTTCACACCAAACATTCAACCCCCTATGACTTCCTTCTCCACAGCAACCACTGATCCTTGTACACCTAACGTAACCCATAATGTCCCTTACAGCTTTCTCACGTTTCAGCGAGCCCCAATGGTTAACACCTGCAGACAAAAACATGGAAATTCTTCCATTTTTTTACTAGCAGACCAAATAACACATTTTCAAACAGCGTTCTACATTTCCCTCTAACATAGGGTTTAAAAACTAACGTAACAACATTAACCATCCTAAATTGCTGTAGTAACGTCATGTTTGGTTCAGTTTATCTATTACGATAGTATGTCCATAATACTTCTCTATTGACCTCAACCAAAAGTTGCCATATTTCCTTTTATTCTCAGAATTCCCTTGCTTCACTTCCCATGAAGATAAGACATTCGCTTCTCTGCTTCCTAAACTACATTCTATTTCCCCTTTAATCAACCAAGATCATAGCCACAGCTCTTATGAAACCACCACTCCTTCATTATCAGAATACATCAGATCTAGGTAACTGTCCTTTCTAAGTAGGCTACAAGTAACACCAAACACTTGCTGTATTTTACCATCATATATTGAATTTATCCATATTATCAATATCCAATTTATTTATAGACATTACACCACCATTCTCAATCGTTTAATCTAGCAAACCCTTAGTCAACGCCCAAAAAAAATTACTTACACGCAATCGTCTCTCCATACCTGTTAAATAAGTGAGTCTTTCTATTTAAACCACGCACACTTCAAATCTTTCATTCAACATCACCAAACCAAATACTCTGTAGTATCCGTTCAAGCAACACATACCATCAGTTGTATTACACTCATAAATACAGATTTTACTCTATGCCATTGAAATTATAAATAAATTCCGCAAATAGCGCCATTACAATGGTTTGTCATCTTACCCTCTGATACAAAATGAAGTTCCATCCCTTCACTACGTTAGCTCTACCCTGATAATTAGTTCAATGGAAACCCTATATTGGCTTTTGTACTATATTATACATTACGTCTATAACCACATTACTTATGGTCAGTTTATTCCTTAAACCTTATCTCTATCACATGATCCAACAACGGTACAAACTTAGAAAACCCATATTAATTACTTCCCCACCCATGACGTACGTCTACGTTTGGGTGAGAAAGTTAATACATATATAATACAGCGTGAAAATGTATGCACTCACTAACTGTAAGTCGCTCTGGATAAGAGCGTCTGCTAAATGACTAAAACGTAAAAATAACGTTAGAAACTTCTAGGTACTCACATGAAATAATCCCTTTGTGGTGTTTTTAAACCAATTCTCAATACACACAAATCTCTTCAAACATTTTCCCCGCGGAACCAAAAAAAATGGACTGTAATTTCAAGGACACTGCCCTGCCTGTCCAGAAAATACAGACCTTTCTACTACTCTCTAAAATTACCTCACAATCTCCATACCACTCCTTGATATTCAATGTATTAATTATGTTATATATCGTTACTTCTTATCCAAACTTATATAAAATTATTATACCCATTTTTAGAACTTATTTTGCACCCTTCAGATTCAAATATTCTAAATGCGGATTTGCCTGTAATAGTTTAGTCATTTCCTGCCTCTCACTTTGAGTTAAATGAAGCTCTGCTTTACTCTTAATGGTGACTGTTTTTCCAGATATCGGTCTACTAAGCTGGCCATTCATTACTACTATTAGTCCATGCAATTATTAGTAATGAAACACTTAAATAAAATCCCCATCCTGATCTGTATTAAAAATGTAGTTCCTATTTGTCGTTTTGGTGCTATGATTCAATATGTTACATTGCATTGGCTCCATCTCCTGGTCGTTTTGAGTAATTAAAAAGGGATTAATTCTCCTTTCTGTTTATGACGATTTACCACATCAAAGGTCCGTAACCTATTCTTTTATAATGTCTTACACACTACGGGACTAAAAACCCACTCTCTTATAATGTACTGGACATTAAGGGTGCCGTGCGCCCACTCTCTTTATGATGCATCTTACATCAAAGGTGCGCACCATGGTACCATGGTAAGTTATAACCAACATAGCCCTGCCTCTTCCAACTTCCAACTTCCTAACTCCAGAACAAAGATCCACTCTCTCTATATATACACTCTGTTACACGTCTCTCCACGGACATCTTGTAAACCTCCATGGGCACTCCCCATTCTTTGATGTTATTACCCTTTACCCCTGTCAGTATATCCTGTCCATCAATTATTCTAAGATCAACCTCAGTAATCACCTTTGACATAACGGAATGTAGACTCTGTGGCAGCAAACCACTTATCTACTAACTCTCCCCTGGTCCACACAATACTAAGACATGGCATCATTACAATAATCCTACTGTACTATTAGGTTTGGGTGAATAACTATCAGGGTTGGAAGAATAACTATCAGTGCTGGGAGAATAACCCTACCATACTATCCGGGTTGGGTGAATAACTATCAGGTTTGGGTGAATAACTATCAGGGTTGGGTGAATAACCATCAGGGTTGGGTGAATAACTATCAGAGTTGGGTGAATAACTATCAGGGTTGGGTGAATAACTATCAGGGTTGGGTGAATAACCATCAGGTTTGGGTGAATAACTATCAGGGTTGGGTGAATAACTATCAGGGTTGGGTGAATAACTATCAGGGTTGGGTGAATAACCCTACCGTACAATCAGGATTGGGTGAATAACTATCAGGGTGGGGTGAATAACTATCAGGGTTGAGTGAATAACCATCAGGGTTGGGTGAATAACTATCAGAGTTGGGTGAATAACTATCAGGGTTGGGTGAATAACCATCAGGTTTGGGTGAATAACTATCAGGGTTGGGTGAATAACTATCAGGGTTGGGTGAATAACTATCAAAGGTTGGGTGAATAGCTATCAGGGTTGGGTGAATAACTATCAGGGTTGGGTGAATAACTATCAGGGTTGGGTGAATAACTATCAGGGTTGGGTGAATAACTATCAGGGTTGGGTGAATAACTATCAAAGGCTGGGTGAATAACTATCAGGGTTGGGTGAATAACTATCAGGGTTGGGTGAATAACTATCAGGGTTGGGTGAATAACTATCAGGGTTGGGTGAATAACTATCAGGGTTGGGTGAATAACTATCAGGGTTGGGTGAATAACTATCAGGGTTGGAAGAATAACTATCAGTGCTGGGAGAATAACCCTACCGTACTATCGGGGTTGGGTGAATAACTATCAGGTTTGGGTGAATAACTATCAGGGTTGGGTGAATAACCCTACTGTACTATCAAGGTTGGGTGAATAACTATCAGGGTTGGGTGAATAACTATCAGGGTTGGGTGAATAACTATGAGGGTTGGGTGAATAACTATCAGGGTTGGGTGAATAACTATCAGGGTTGGGTGAATAACTATCAAAGGCTGGGTGAATAACTATCAGGGTTGGGTGAATAACTATCAGGGTTGGGTGAATAACTATCAGGGTGGCATCCTAAACACACAGCATCCTAAACGTACAGCACCTAAACACACAGCATCCTAAACACACAGCATCCTAAACACACAGCATCCTAAACGTACAGCACCTAAACACACAGCATCCTAAACACACAGCATCCTAAACACACAGCATCCTAAATGTACAGCACCTAAACACACAGCATCCTAAACACACAGCATCCTAAACACACAGCATCCTAAACGTACAGCATCCTAAACACACAGCATCCTAAACACACAGCATCCTAAACACACAGCATCCCTAAACACACGGCATCCTTTATCAGCAGTAAAAAGGCTGCATTTGGTATTCCTCCAACAGCTGTCAGACTGAGTGGACTCGCTCCGGCTGAATAATTTTCAAACTAACTGGGGGAAACACCTTTTCATACAAGAGAGCATTTCTACAACACACCACTTAATATAGAGCTAGCTACTATATGGTAACCACACTGGATTATCATACAGCTAGTTACTGCATGGTAACCACACTGGATTATCATACAGCTAGTTACTGCATGGTAACCACACTGGATTATCATACAGCTAGCTACTGCATGGTAACCAAACTGGATTATCATACAGCTAGCTACTGCATGGTAACCACACTGGATTATCATACAGCTAGCTACTGCATGGTAACCACACTGGATTATCATACAGCTAGCTACTGCATGGTAACCACACTGGATTATCATACAGCTAGCTACTGCATGGTAACCAAACTGGATTATCATACAGCTAGCTACTGCATGGTAACCACACTGGATTATCATACAGCTAGCTACTGCATGGTAACCAAACTGGATTATCATACAGCTAGCTACTGCATGGTAACCAAACTGGATTATCATACAGCTAGCTACTGCATGGTAACCACACTGGATTATCATACAGCTAGCTACTGCATGGTAACCAAACTGGATTATCATACAGCTAGCTACTGCATGGTAACCACACTGGATTATCATACAGCTAGCTACTGCATGGTAACCACACTGGATTATCATACAGCTAGCTACTGCATGGTAACCAAACTGGATTATCATACAGCTAGCTACTGCATGGTAACTAAACTGGATTATCATACAGCTAGCTACTGCATGGTAACCAAACTGGATTATCATACAGCTAGCTACTGCATGGTAACCAAACTGGATTATCATACAGCTAGCTACTGCATGGTAACCACACTGGATTATCATACAGTTAGTTACTGCATGGTAACCAAACTGGATTATCATACAGCTAGCTACTGCATGGTAACCAAACTGGATTATCATACAGCTAGCTACTGCATGGTAACCAAACTGGATTATCATACAGCTAGCTACTGCATGGTAACCAAACTGGATTATCATACAGCTAGCTACTGCATGGTAACCACACTGGATTATCATACAGCTAGCTACTGCATGGTAACCACACTGGATTATCATACAGCTAGCTACTGCATGGTAACCAAACTGGATTATCATACAGCTAGCTACTGCATGGTAACCACACTGGATTATCATACAGCTAGCTACTGCATGGTAACCAAACTGGATTATCATACAGCTAGCTACTGCATGGTAACCAAACTGCATTCTCTGCTGTTGTGTCTCTACAAGCTCTTATATCTACATCTGAATGAGAGACATTGGTTTGTAGGAAGCTATTGTGTGATCATCCACTCTGAGTCAAATCCTGGTTGGGTTTGACTGACTGCCCCCACCACCCCACTTCACCCACTCCTCTCAGCCTGGGGGGGTTGTAGCCCGGGGGTTAGACCGTGACAGAGCTGGATGTTACACTTCCTGCAGGCCCGCCCTCTGCCCCCCAAGCACCCCCGAAGGACGGCCAAGCCATTACAGTAATTAACTTGAGTGGTGGGAATATGGAGAGGTGAAGGGATGGAGGGATAGAGGGAGGGAGGGAGGTATGGAGGGATGGAGAGAAAAGAGGAGGGGGGGGTATTTTTTGCAGAGGCAGCATCTCGGCGGGGGCTTGCCTGCCCTCTCTTTCTCTATCCTGCAGTCAGTTATTCCCTGAGTCACTTTCATTACATACAGTAGTGGAGCGTGGGCCAGGGACCCCAAATTAATCTAGCAAAAAGCCTGACACACCCCCCACTGCCGCACTGTAACCTGGCTTTTTAACTCCACTAAAACACAGAGAGCGAGAGAAAGAGAGAGAAAGAGAGAGAAAGAGAGAGAGCGAGAGAGAGAGAGAGAGAGAGAGAGTGGGGGGTGGTAGGGATAGAGCGAGAGAGAGAGAGAGAGAGAGAGAGAGAGAGAGAGAGAGAGAGAGAGAGAGAGAGAGAGAGAGTGGGGGATGGTAGGAATAGAGAGAGAGAGAGATAGTGTTATAAAAGAAAAAAGCATTATTCTGAGCAGGGGAGAGAGAAAGGGTGATGAGAGAGTGGGATGGACAGAGGGTGAGAGGGGGTGGAGAGAGAGAGAGAAGAGAGAGACACTGCTGCTCAGATTACACCTCCCATTATGACATCACTCACGCCTACGATGATGTCATCCAAGGTGATCTTTGTCGCCCATCACGATGTCATCATCCTTGCATGCTTTATTTCTCACGTCACTGATCACAATGAAACCAAGACGAATGTCATTGTCTCATTGTTTAATGAGACATTTTATTGTTGAACGCCTTCAATGGATCTCCACCGTGTTGTACTAGGCTTAGACAACATGGTTCAGTGTCTTATCGCGCTGTTCAAACTAATCAGTCAATCACATCCTGATCATTCCGACTATGCTATTACGCCTTGATGAAATGTCATTAACATTTTAAGGTTGAAATAAAGAGCGTGGCAATGTCTTTTACTACAGTAGCAGCCAATATGAAGATGTACACACAACTGAGCCTACCTACACACAGACACCATTAATGACCACCCCCGCACATACACACACACAATAACCGTGCCCCTCAATATTCCCTACCTAGCAGCTCATGTGTCTTTATCAGTCGACAGCTACTTGTCTTCCTTATGGGAGCACAATAACCCAAACGCCATATTGTTACGTCTACGGCAGGAAGAGAGATGGTGGAGCACCATAAAACCAATATCCTCTTTCATTTAGTATCAGGCCATGTGACCCCACCGGGGAGATAGACTTTTATTGAAGTTTAACCTAGCGTTTAGCCGACCCGCAGTGTTTCTGAAAGAGCTGAGCATTTAGCCGACCTACAGTGTTCCTGATAGACCTGACTAGCTGACCCACAGTGTTTCTGACAGACCTGACTAGCCGACCCACAGTGTTTCTGATAGACCTGACTAGCCGACCCACAGTGTTTCTGTCACGAGAATTTCTATCTCTAATAGTTAAACTCAACTGTTACTCAAGCTTTGAATAATTCCAATCACTTAGGGAATATTGGTAAATTATCCTTATGCCATATCCCTTCTTTTTGAGACTGCCCCTTGCTTCTTTATCGCTCCGCCCACTTCCTTTGTCTATGATGGCGGCTATATTCGACTTTCATTCAGTTCAGAATCAATAGTAATACAATCAATCAACCCCTTATCTTGCAAAAACACTCATGTTTAGTTTAAACTCTGTTCAACCCCGGCTCTCCCGGGCTTGACCTGAAGACTGATTGTTGGACATGACAGGTCCATACTTAAATCTTTCAAACATACACAAAACCCCACCCCATCATGCTGTAATCAATCAAGAAGATAGCCAAGGAGAGACAGAGGTTTAGCCTGAACTCAGTCCAACCCTGGCCACTTATTCCACTTTGTTTGAGGAGAGAAGCAAAAGGCCACAGTCTGGTCTCAGTCTCTGATAAGGTAGGACAGCCATGGATTTAAGTAAGACCGAGCAATTCGACCCTAGGTCAGATTCCCACTTCACACACACACAGTGAAATGACCCAATTAAGTTATTTGCCTAGCAACAAAGAATTCTAACTCTATGTTCGTGATTAACCCAGTTTTATCTCATAGTCCACTAAAGAATCTCCCTCATCACCATGTTTCTGAGTCAAGACCAATGTCATATATCCCTCCCTACAGTCTACCGTTTGGGTAAAAGGCCTGTCATATCTAGGAAAAGCTAAGACTGTTTGGGAAGTGAGCAACTTTTTTATCTCTATAAATTGTTCCTCCTCCTCTGAGATCCAAATGATTTTATCATGGGCTGCCATTGCCTTCCCATAGATACGATCACTTAATTTACCAGTATGTAGTGCATAATGGGGTACCCAAGCTCTACAGTAGTTGATCATTCCCAAAATGCTCATAATTTGTTTCTTGTTTAATGGTTTTGGTGCTTCAAGTACAGCAGTTTTCCTGGATGAGTTTAACGTTCGCCCCTCCTGAGTTATGGTATGTCCTAAGTAAATCACCTCGCTCTGCCAGAGTTTAAGTTTCCTTTTGCTAACTTTGTGTCCCTGTTCTGCCATAAAGATGAACAATTGGAGTGTATCTTTCTTACATCCCTCTTGAGTGGGATTAGCCAATAGAATATCATCTACATAAATTAAAATGTGGCTTCCTTCCTGAGGTTCAGTTCCATTAAATATTCAGTTCCCATCACTTACTTCCACTCTATTCCTGTTACCTTCCACTCTCTTTCTATTTTTGTTCTGTCTTTGTCTGTCATTCCTTGGAGGAGCTTTACACTCCCTTGCCATGTGTCCTGTTTTGTCACAATTAAAACACTTAATATCGTCTGATCCTGTCCATTTTTCCCCTTCTCTGTTAGGTCCCTCCCCCTTAAAGCTCCCTTTATGCTGACCTTCTATTTACCCCCGAGTCGCTATTAGATACTCTGCTCCTCTCTGTTCTTTCTTGCTTTTCTTTTCTTTCCCATTCTGTTCATGGTGAATCGCATACCTTTTTACTTCTCCCAGAGTGGCAGTTCCCCACCCTATCAGAGTTTTCTTTATTGCTTGGCAGGTTTCAGGTCTCATACCACTCAAAAATTATATTTTCAACTGTTGATGATATGGCCCATCTGTTACCTGTTTGGGATCTATCAATCCACTGTTTGCATTGAATACATCCCTTAACCTTTCCAAATATTGACGAACTGTCTCACTGTCTCCCTGTTTGCACTCATGGATTTTAGAAAAATCAGCATGTCTATCGTAATAATCTCTAAGATTGTTACATAGTTGATTAAGTTTATCTCGATATTCTCCGTCTATAGCACACTGTAAAATAACTCTCCCCCCCCCTTTCCAGTCTCCCTTCACAGCTGCCCAATCCTTTCCTACCACTTTTCTGACTGCTCATTCCAGCTCTTTTCTCAGTCCGTCTACATCCTCAATACTTTCTCTCTCTCTCTCTGTCTCTCGCTTTCTCTCTCTATCTTGCTCTCCCCCTCTTCCTAATCTTTACTGGTCTCACCCCTCCCCCCCACTGCTCCTTCCTCCTCCAACATTCCGGCTTGGCCATCATATGGCGGGGGGGGGGGGGGGGGGGGGGACCTGTCCTAATCTTCTTCTACACACAACAACCTCATCATCTGGGTTCTCTTTCCAAGCCTGTTCTGTCAGGACTGGATATAACCTTTCTGCCCTCTGCTCTGGGGGAGGCACTCTCCTTTACTTCTCTTTCTTCCTCCTTTTGCATAACCTATTTTTATCCTTCTCTGACCTACCTCTCTCTTCCGAGCTTCAGAGAGCCACACCCTAGCAGTGTCTAGCCCCTCTAGTCGCTCTCTCTATCTCTACACACCTTGTCCATCTGTTTTACCATGGATTCAAGTTTGTTTACGTCTAGACGCCATTCAAAACCATACCTCTCCCTCCACCTAGTTCCATAATGGAGGTTATCCTTAAACTCCATGTATTTCAATTCAATAGTCCACATTACAACTCTATTATCAGTAGTTTTTAAACTATCAACTCATTCGGCAACACAAAAATAATTATTTTACTCCCCCCACTATTCTTGTTGAATAAGTGAGTCGTTCAATTCGAACCCCAATTTAATTACAGTGGGGGAAAAAATGATTTAGTCAGCCACCAATTGTGCAAGTTCTCCCACTTAAAAAGATGAGAGAGGCCTGTACTTTTCATCATAGGTACACGTCAACTATGACAGACAAAATGAGAAAAAAATATCCAGAAAATCACATTGTAGGATTTTTTATGAATTTATTTGCAAATTATGGTGGAAAATAAGTATTTGGTCAATAACAAAAGTTTCTCAATACTTTGTTATATACCCTTTGTTGACAATGACACTGGTCAAATGTTTTCTGTAAGTCTTCACAAGGTTTTCACACACTGTTGCTGGTATTTTGGCCCATTCCTCCATGCAGATCTCCTCTAGAGCAGTGATGTTTAAATGTGCAACCAGAGGGAAAAAAACTCTAGACCACCTTTACTCCACACACAGAGACGCATACAAAGCTCTCCCTCGCCCTCCATTTGGCAAATCTGACCATAACTCTATCCTCCTGATTCCTGCTTATAAGCAAAATTCCTGATTCCTGATTCCTGCTTATAAGCAAAAACTGAAGCAGGAAGCACCAGTGATTCGGTTAATAAAAAAGTGGTCAGATGACGCAGATGCTAAGCTACAGGACTGTTTTGCTAGCACAGACTGGAACATGTTCCGGGATTCTTCAGACAGCATTGAGGAGTACACCACATCAGTCACTGGCTTCATCAATAAGTGCATCGATGATGTCGTCCCCACAGTGACCGTACGTACATACCCCAACCAGAAGCCATGGATTACAGGAAACATCCGCACTGAGCTAAAGGGTAGAGCTGCCGCTTTCAAGGAACGGGACTCTAACCCGGACGCTTATAAGAAATCCCGCTATGACCTCCGACGAACCATCAAACAGGCAAAGAGTCAATACAGGTCTAAGATTGAATCATACTACACTGGCTCTGACGCTCATCGGATGTGGCAGGGCTTGAAAACTATTACAGACTACAAAGGGAAGCACAGCCGCGAGCTGCCCAGTGACACAAGCCTACCAGACGAGCTAAACCACTTCTATGCTCGCTTCGAGGCAAGCAACAATGAAGCATGCATGAGAGCACCAGCTGTTCCGGATGACTATGTGATCACGCTCTCCGTAGCCGATGTGAGTAAGACTTTTAAGCAGGTCAACATTCACAAGGCCGCAGGGCCAGACGGATTACCAGGACGTGTACTCTGAGCATGTGCTGACCAACTGGCAAGTGTCTTCACTGACATTTTCAACATGTCCCTGACTGAGTCTGTAATACCAACATGTTTCAAGCAGACCACCATAGTCCCCGTGCCCAAGAACTCTAAGATAACCTGCCTAAATGACTACCGACCCGTAGCACTGACGTCTGTAGCCATGAAGTGCTTTGAAAGACTGGTCATGGCTCACATCAACAGCATAATCCCAGAAACCCTAGACCCACTCCAATTTGCATACCGCCCCAACAGATCCACAGATGATGCAATCTCTATCGCACTCCACACTGCCCTTTCCCACCTGGACAAGAGGAACACCTACGTGAGAATGCTATTCATTGACTACAGCTCATCATTCAACACCATAGTGCCCTCTAAGCTCATCACTAAGCTAAGGATCCTGGGACTAAACACCTCCCTCTGCAACTGGATCCTGGACTTCCTGACGGGCCGCCCCCAGGTGGTAAGGGTAGGTAACAACACATCTGCCACACTGATCCTCAACACGGGGGCCCCTCAGGGGTGCGTGCTCAGTCCCCTCCTGTACTCTCTGTTCACCCATGACTGCATGGCCAGGCACGACTCCAACACCATCATTAAGTTTGCCGACGACACAACAGTGGTAGGCCTGATCACCGACAACGATGAGACAGCCTATAGGGAGGAGGTCAGAGATCTGGCCGTGTGGTGCCAGGACAACAACCTCTCCCTCAACGTGACCAAGACAAAGGAGATGATTGTGGACTACAGGAAAAAAAAGAGGACTGAGCACGCCCCCATTCTCATCGACGGGGCTGTAGTGGAACAGGTTGAGAGCTTCAAGTTCCTTGGTGTCCACATCACCAACGAACTATCATGGTCCAAACACACCAAGACAGTCGTGAAGAGGGCACGACAAAGCCTATTCCCCCTCAGGAGACTAAAAAGATTTGGCATGGGTCCTCAGATCCTCAAAAAATTCTACAGCTGCACCATCGAGAGCATCCTGACTGGTTGCATCACCGCCTGGTATGGCAACTGCTTGGCCTCTGACCGCAAGGCACTACAGAGGGTAGTGCGTACGGCCCAGTACATCACTGGGGCAAAGCTTCCTGCCATCCAGGACCTCTATACCAGGCGGTGTCAGAGGAAGGCCCTCAAAATTGTCAAAGACTCCAGCCACCCTAGTCATAGACTGTTCTCTCTGCTACCGCACGGCAAGCGGTACCGGAGTGCCAAGTCTAGGTCCAAAAGACTTCTCAACAGCTTCTACCCCCAAGCCATAAGACTCCTGAACAGCTAATCATGGCTACCCGGACTATTTGCACTGCCCCCCCACCCCATCCTTTTTACGCTGCTGCTACTCTGTTAAGTATTTATGCATAGTCACTTTAACTCTACCCACATGTACATATTACCTCAACTACCTCAACTAGCCGGTGCCCCCGCACATTGACTCTGCAACGGTACCCCCCTGTATATATAGCCTCCCTACTGTCACTTTATTTTACTTCTGCTCTTTTTTTCTCAACACTTTTTTTGTTGTTGTTTTATTCTTACTTTTTTTGTTTAAAATAAATGCACTGTTGGTTAAGGGCTGTAAGTAAGCATTTCACTGTAATGTCTGCACCTGTTGTATTCGGCGCATGTGACCAATAAAATTTGATTTGATTTGATTTGATTTGATTTGTTTTGGGGCTGTCGCTGGGCAACACGGACTTTCGACTCCCTCCAAAGATTTTCTATGGGGTTGAGATGTGGAGACTGGCTAGCCCACTCCAGGACCTTGAAATGCTTCTTACGAAGCCACTCCTTCGTTGCCCGGGGGGTGTGTTTGGGATCATTGTCATGCTGAAAGACCCAGCCACGTTTCATCTTCAATTCCTTTACTATATTACCTCTGCTCCGAACTGATAGATACTTTTTTATAATGCTTAATCTTATTTCTATCACATACTGTCTCCCCCCCCCTCCGTACGTCTACGTGTTTGGGCGCGCAAGCCATCACTTATATACTATTCCACTTCCATGACCACCTCTAGTGATCAATTACCCACACATAACATTCATCATATTTTAGTATATTCATCTCAACCAAACCATTCGTATTTCTAATGATTTTTTATTGCCACAAGTTAGTTAACCATAATCTATTTCCTATCGTAACAACGTTAACTAACTAGAACCTGCCCCTCAGTCATAGAATCCTCCCAGAATCCTATAGACTCGTCACTTATTCACTGATCTCACACTACTCTATGAGACAGGCAGTGTTTTTACAAACCCCCAGATATCATCATATCAACAGTTTATTCTCCAAACTCCCAGATTAACTCATTCCCATATCCACACGACTCTCATATCACATTCACACAACGCTATTTCCCAACACACAATCAATATTCGTATAACCTACAGGAATAACTTCTTCTATAAAAGTACCACGATTTGGAATGTTCACCCTAGCACGTTTGATATGTCACTATGGTAAATTTTACCATAATCCTATGTTACTTCTACATTTCCCAAATGTAATGACCCCTAAGAGCTTGTCCGAAATACAATGTTTTGACGTCATATGATCAACCCCGTACACGTGACCTGTTCTTCCAACAGGATTTCTCATACCCCTACTGATAACGACTCCGTTAGTAAATGAATATCGTATTCTTGTTAAACCTATAATATCTCATACATTAAAGAGTCTTCTTTCTATTGAGTAATCTTGATATTTCTAGAATAATCTAATGCATGAAGGGATTTACCCTTTCCGGTTTAATCTCGATAATTCTAGAAAATCTAATACATTAAGAATTCTTCCTCTTATACATTAGAGAGTCTATAGTAATAAATATCCCCCTTGCATCTCTTAATAGTCCTTTCTTGATACAGTTTCAATACAGGGTAGTTTCTAATGGTAATGGCCTCTGCTACCATGAGTTGTTACGGACCCACCCTTCTCAATTTTGATGCCAGACGCTCTCTTCATTTCTGATATCAGATCAATATACGCTGGAATGATTTCTGGAGTTGAGAGCTGGGGGAAGGTATAACTATGGAAGGAATGGAAGGGTTCGTGGCGTATATTGGTTTTGTTTGTCGAATATTGGAATGGCAGCGAACGACAGTGAAGGAAACCAATGCTGTAGTTAGTGACAGACTGATCATCTCATCTTTATATACACAAGCACAAACGTACCACCACACACACACACACACACATGCACAATTAGGGCACTCACAATGCGACAGGTGGTGACGGTGTTAGTTGTATGTAGATTATTTTGTTTTCTATGCTGCGGCCTCACACACACACACACACACACACACACACACACACACACACACACACACACACACACACAGAGACACACACACACACAGAGACACACACACACACACACACACACACACACACACACACACACACACACATACACACACACACACACACACACACGCACACACACACACACACACACACACACACACACACACACACACACACACACACACACACACACACACACACACACACACATACACACACACACACACACACACACACACACACAGAGACACACACACCCACAGAGACACACACACACACACACACACACACACACAGAGAGACACACACACACCCACAAAGACACCAAACTGTGCTCATCAAAGGATAAAGGGTCACCCAAGGGGAGAGAATCACAACAACCCTCTTCATCAAATTGAGCCTCCTCCACTTCTCCTCCTCCATCTCTCTACCTCTTCCTTTTCTGCCTTCGTTTCCTCTGACCTTCAAACGGCGTACTTGAGGTCTCTACGATGTCACTCAGTGACCCTTCGAGAATCAGAACCACCTTTATCCTCCCAAGTACATTTACACACACCTAGAATTTGCCTGAGTGAGAAGGTGCTGCCGGTCACGTAGTCCACATAGACATTATTCTAGCAGAGATACTCATCCATAAGTGGACAATTAGAGAAGTCATGAAAGGCGACTGGTTTCAAAGGAGCGCTTGTTATTTCTGCCACAGTTCTTATTCTCGCTTTTTTGTACATTAAACCCTTTTCACCCTCACTGCCATAGAAACTTCTGAAGACAAGGTGTACTATACCTATGAAGCAGGATTGAGATTGTGCTTTGTTTGTGGCGGTGTTAGTTATACAGACAGATTATTGTGCTTTGTGCGTAGATGATTTAGTTTTCTATGCTGCGGCCTTGCCGGCAGTCACTGCTGACTGATACATAAAGATTGAAAGACAGAGAGGTTTGCCCGGCGTTGGTGATGTTGTCAGTCCTTGTACACTCCATGTAAAGGAATGAATGAGAGGACGATCTGAATAGCATTCTAAATAAACACAGTGTCAGCCTTCAAAGATATTATGCAGAGTCCATCTGGTCAACTGAGCCTGTCTGCGTATGGCAGTGGGGGGTGGGGGGGTTACAATGATAGTCGTCCCCGGATGCCTATTGCACAGGTGTCAGAAGTTCCACCTGGGTTTCCACAGCAAGAAGCCAACACTAATTACCCCCACTAACAGACACAGCAGGAGCGGTTTAACCACCAATGACACCTATATTCAACAGACAGAATGCAATATTTAGTCCATTAGTTTAAATGTGATTTCTCTGACAGTGATGGGATTTCGAGGTGTATGTATTCAACAGGAGTACCATCACACTGGCTGTGGATGATTGGCGCTCTGTGGAAGCCGTGAAAAGGCCTCATTTGGGCTATTACTTCTCTCTAATTGGCTCCCTTGGCTTTCGACTTCATGGGTGAATGGTCCAATCAGACGCAGACAGCTGCTCACATCTCTCCACAGTGGACAGAGGAGGTTGAGAGGTCATTCGCTCTGTTTGTCAGGTGGTGTGTGTGTGCGCGCAGAGGGTTAAAGTTCTCAGTCACTGCGACGGATTTCCATCATATGGATTCTTGCATGGAGAGAATGGAGCCCCAGGCCGAGGGAGATTGACAGTTCTTTTGTTTCTTCCATTTGCGAAAAATCTGTTGTCACCTTCTCACCAAGCTGCTTGGCGATGGTCTTGTAGCCCATTCCAGCCTTGTGTAGGTCTACAATCTTGTCCCTGACATCCTTGGAGAGCTCTTTGGTCTTGGCCATGGTGGAGAGTTTGGAATCTGATTGATTAATTGCTTCTGTGGACAGGTGTCTTTTATACAGGTAACAAACTGAGATTAGGAGCACTCCCTTTAAGAGTGTGCTCCTAATCTCAGCTTGTTACCTGTATAAAAGACACCTGGGAGCCAGAAATCTTTCTGATTGAGAGGGGGTCAAATACTTATTTCCCTCATTAAAATGCAAATCAATTCATAACATTTTTGACATGCGTTTTTCTGGATTATTTTGTTGTTATTCTGTCTCTCACTGTTCAAATAAACCTACCATTAAAATTATAGACTGATCATTTATTTGTCAGTGGGCAAACAAACAAAATCAGCAGGGGATCAGCAAATACTTTTTTCCCCTCACTGTAGCTGCTGACAAAGTCATTCAAAGCCTCTACTTCATCACTCAGGATGGACCTTTACAGTGCTACTATTTCTGCCACGTAACGTTATTAAAACTAAATCAGACAACCCACATAGTAGAATAGTCGACCTATTTACCTAGTCGGCTTGGTGTTGTGTGTTATATGCAAGATAAATATTCCTCTCGAGGCGCTTTCAAGTTGCCATAGGAGGGAAACATGTATTCTGACAAGCAGTCAATGCACAACAATTCTTAATGCAATTCCGTAAAAAACGCTTTTGAAAGCAGTTTTGGCCTTTATTAAAAAAGAGGGGGATCCCAGTTTTAAATTCCTACCACGTGTATTTCTCTACTCCTTCAACTGTGTGTCGTTTTACAAATGCAATTCTTCAACTGGAGTTTCAAGCATGGGTGAGGAGCAGCTGCGCAACAGCGCTTTTAAAGGGGCAATGGTGTCTTAAACAGGCAATGAAATACTTTGTAATATAAATGTTTTTTTATGTTTTTTTTATATATATTAGAGTGAATAATAATTCATAATCATTTATATATTCATATTTTAATACAATTATTATTATTATTATTAATAATAACAACAATCAGGATACTGTGTCCAATGGGGTCAATGCAGGGGACAAACCCAATGCTTCAGCCTATGTACATGTTAAAGCCACTATGTGTCACGACTTCCGCCGAGGCTGCATCCCCTCCTTGTTCGGGCAGGTTTCGGCGTTCATCGTCACCGGCTTACTAGCTGCTGCCGATCCATTTATCATCACTCCACTTGTCTTGTCTAATTAATCACACACACACACACCTGGTCCTTATCCCCAATTAGTCATTGTATAAGTGTTCCCTCTGCTTCCTTGTCTGTGTGGGTGATTGTTTGTAGTGAGCTGTGTGTAGCTCGGTTGAGCTACCCTTACCTTGTTGTTGCCAGGGTAGATATTTCCCCTGTGCCTGAGTTTTGTTGTTGCATGCTTGCGCGACTGTTTATCGACGGAATAAACTCTTTGGATGGGTATTACTCTCCTGCGCCTGACTCCTTCTATCACACGCATCACAGGTTGCTGCATCAGTTAGGCTACACATGATAATGCTTATTGCTAATAGCACATCTGAAAATATAGACTATAGGCTATATGCATGGTCCAATATTTTGAAATAATTTTAACATAATATGTTACCAATATGTTATTGGGCCAATTTCTAGAGGTGGAAATTATATTTTAGATGGTGTCAGCATCATTTTATTTTCATTCATTTTGGAGTAGAATGTCCTTTTAAAAAGTCACCAGACCTGAGCTTCTCAATCCTACATACAGTGGGGGAAAAAAGTATTTAGTCAGCCACCAATTGTTCAAGTTCTCCCACTTAAAAAGATGAGAGAGGCCTGTAATTTTCATCATAGGTACACGTCAACTATGACAGACAAAATGAGAAAACATAATCCAGAAAATCACATTGTAGGATTTTTCATGAATTTATTTGCAAATTATGGTGGAAAATAAGTATTTGGTCAATAACAAAAGTTTCTCAATACTTTGTTATATACCCTTTGTTGGCAATGACACAGGTCAAACGTTTTCTGTAAGTCTTCACAAGGTTTTCACACACTGTTGCTGGTATTTTGGCCCATTCCACTAGAGCAGTGATGTTTTGGGGCTGTCGCTGGGCAACACGGACTTTCAACTCCCTCCAAAGATTTTCTATGGGGTTGAGATTTGGAGACTGGCTAGGCCACTCCAGGACCTTGAAATGCTTCTTACGAAGCCACTCCTTCGTTGCCCGGGCGGTGTGTTTGGGATCATTGTCATGCTGAAAGACCCAGCCACGTTTCATCTTCAATGCCCTTGCTGATGGAAGGAGGTTTTCACTCAAAATCTCACGATACATGGCCCCTTCATTCTTTCCTTTACACGGATCAGTCGTCCTGGTCCCTTTGCAGAAAAACAGCCCCAAAGCATGATGTTTCCACCCCCATGCTTCACAGTAGGTATGGTGTTCTTTGGATGCAACTCAGCATTCTTTGTCCTCCAAACATGACGAGTTGAGTTTTTACCAAAAACTTATATTTTGGTTTCATCTGACCATATGACATTCTCCCAATCCTCTTCTGGATCATCCAAATGCACTCTAGCAAACTTCAGACAGGCCTGGACATGTACTGGCTTAAGCAGGGGGACACGTCTGGCACTGCAGGATTTGAGTCCCTGGCGGCGTAGTGTGTTACTGATGGTAGGCTTTGTTACTTTGGTCCCAGCTCTCTGCAGGTCATTCACTAGGTCCCCCCGTGTGGTTCTGGGATTTTTGCTCACCGTTCTTGTGATCATTTTGACCCCACGGGGTGAGATCTTGCATGGAGCCCCAGATCGAGGGAGATTATCAGTGGTCTTGTATGTCTTCCATTTCCTAATAATTGCTCCCACAGTTGATTTCTTCAAACCAAGCTGCTTACCTAATGCAGATTCAGTCTTCCCAGCCTGGTGCAGGTCTACAATTTTTTTTCTGGTGTCCTTTGACAGCTCTTTGGTCTTGGCCATAGTGGAGTTTGGAGTGTGACTGTTTGAGGTTGTGGACAGGTGTCTTTTATACTGATAACAAGTTCAAACAGGTGCCATTAATACAGGTAACGAGTGGAGGACAGAGGAGCCTCTTAAAGAAGAAGTTACAGGTCTGTGAGAGCCAGAAATCTTGCTTGTTTGTAGGTGACCAAAGACTTATTTTCCACCATAATTTGCAAATAAATTCATAAAAAATCCTACAATGTGATTTTCTGGATTTTTTTCTCTCAATTTGTCTGTCATAGTTGACATGTACCTATGATGAAAATTACAGGCCTCTCTTATCTTTTTAAGTGGGAGAACTTGCACAATTGGTGGCTGACTAAATACTTTTTTCCCCACTGTAAAAATTATCCCGGGGAAGACCCGGGACCCCTAAGCTAGGGGACTGGAATTGGTCAAACTCGCTGTTTAAATACTGCCCCGTGTAGCTCTGTTGGTAGAGCATGGCGCTTGCAACGCCAGGGTTGTGGGTTCGATTCCCACGGGGGGGCCAGTATGAAAAAATAAATAATAACGTATGCGCTCTGGATAAGAGTGTCTGCTAAATGATTAAAATGTAAATGTACAAAATGATCCTCTTTCCCTAAAAGTGTGATGGTCATGACTTTCTTAAATGAAAGGGGAGGCCCCAGACAATCGATCTGAGATCGACATAAGTGTGTGTGTGTGTGTGTGTGTGTGTGTGTGTGTGTGTGTGTGTGTGGTCCTCGGTCCTCGCTGGAAAAATGCACAGAGAGATAAAATAAATGGAGGAAAAACTAGTAATTTGCTGCTTGCCTCACTAATTGAGCTACCGCTGCACTTCTCCCCAGGTTGGTCTGTTAGGAGTTTGGATGGATTGATACAGATTCACACACACACACACACACACACACACACACACGGAGAGGAAATGCCTCAGACAGACTTTCATCTGTTGTTGTCTTGGATACATTTGATTAACTCTCAGCACATGTGGAACAGAAGAGACCACAGGTCTTAACAGCTTGGAGCTTGTTTTATTATTATCCAACATGGATAAACATCAATTAGTTTGACCTCTGAGTGACCTCTGAGTCTCCCAGAGGGAAATCATATATTGTTCAAATGTTTGTTTGACTCGAATTAAGTCCAGTATTCACAATAACACGTCTTCAAAGAGCTACAGTATGTGACAAGGCAAAGTCTTAAAGACGCAATCACATACACTCAAATCAAATCAAATCAAATCAAATGGTATTTGCCACATGCGCTGAATACAACAGGTGTAGACATTACAGTGAAATGCTTACTTACAAGCCCTTAACCAACAATGCAAAGTAAAACAAATAAAAAAAGTGTTAAGCAAAAAAAAAATTAAGCAAATAACTAAAGAGCAGCAGTAAAATAATATAACAGTAGGTAGGCTATATACAGGGGGGGTACCGGTGCAGAGTCAATGTGCGGAGACACCGGTTTGTCGAGGTAATTGAGGTAATATGTACATATGGGTAGAGTTAAAGTGACTATGCATAAATAATAAACAGAATAGCAGCAGAGTAAAAAAGGGGGATGAGGTGGGGGTGGGGGGGCAATGCAAATAGTCTGGGTAGCCATGATTAGCTGTTCAGGAGTCTTATGGCTTGGGGGTACAAGCTGTTGAGAAGCCTTTTGGACCTAGACTTGGCGCTCCGGTACCGCTTGCCGTGCGGTAGCAGAGAGAACAATCTATGTCTAGGGTGGCTGGAGTCTTTGACAATTTTGAAGGCCTTCCTCTGACACCGCCTGCTATAGAGGTCCTGGGTGGCAGGAAGCTTGGCCCCAGTGATGTACTGGACCGTATGCACTACCCTCTGTAGTGCCTTGCGGTCGGAGGCCGAGCAATTGCCATACCAGGCAGTGATGCAACCAGTCAGGATGCTCTCGATGGTGCAGCTGTAGAACTTTTTGAGGATCTGAGGATCCATGCCAAATGTTTTCAGTCTCCTGAGGGGGATTAGGCTTTGTCGTGCCCTCTTCACGACTGTCTTGGTGTGTTTGGACCATGATAGTTCGTTGGTGATGTGGGCACCAAGGAACTTGAAGCTCTCAACCTGTTCCACTACAGCCCCGTCGATGAGAATGGGGGCGTGCTCAGTCCTCTTTTTTTTCCTGTAGTCCACAATCATCTCCTTTGTCTTGATCACGTTAAGGGAGAGGTTGTTATTCTGGCACCACACGGCCAGGTCTCTGACCTCCTCCCTATAGGCTGCCTCATCGTTGTCTGTGATCAGGCCTACCACTGTTGTGTCGTTGGCAAACTTAAGGATGGTGTTGAAGTCGTGCCTGGCCATGCAGTCATGGGTGAACAGGGAGTACAGGTGGGGACTGAGCACGCACCCCTGAGGGGCCCCTGTGTTGAGGATCAACATGGCAGATGTGTTGTTACCTACCCTTACCACCTGGAGGCGGCCCGTCAGGAAGTCCAGGATCCAGTTGCAGAGGGAGGTGTTTAGTCCCAGGGTCCTTAGCTTAGTGATGAACTTTGAGGGCACTATGGTGTTAAACGCTGAACTGTAGTCAATGAATAGGATTCTCACGTAGGTGTTCATCTTGTCCAGGTGGGAAAGGGCAGTGTGGAGTGCAATAGAGATTGCATCATCTGTGGATCTGTTGGGGCGGTATGCAAATTGGCGTGGGTCTAGGGTTTTTGGGATAATGGTGTTGATGTGAGCCATGACCAGCCTTTCAAAGCATTTCATGGCTACAGACGTGAGTGCTACGGGTCGGTAGTCATTTAGGCAGGTTATCTGTGTCCTTGGGTACAGGGACTATGGTGGTCTACTTGAAACATGTTGGTATTACAGACTGAGTCAGGGACATGTTGAAAATGTCAGTGAAGACACTTGCCAGTTGGTCAGCACATGCTCGGAGTACACGTCCTGGTAATCCATCTGGCCCTGCGGCCTTGTGAATGTTGACCTGCTTAAATGTCTTACTCACATCGGCTAAGGAGAGCGTGATCACATAGTCATCCGGAACAGCTGGTGCTCTCATGCATGCTTCAGCGTTGCTTGCCTCGAAGTGAGCATAGAAGTGATTTAGCTGGTCTGGTAGGCTTGTGTTACTGGGCAGCTCGCGGCTGTGCTTCCCTTTGTAGTCTGTAATAGTTTTCAAGCCCTGCCACATCCGACGAGCATCAGAGCCGGTGTAGTACGATTCAATCTTAGTCCTGCATTGACTCTTTGCCTGTTTGATGGTTCGTCGGAGGGCATAGCGGCATTTCTTATAAGCGTCCGGGTTAGAGTCCCGCTTCTTGAAAGCGGCAGCTCTAGCCTTTAGCTCAGTGCGGATGTAGCCTGTAATCCATGGCTTCTGGTTGGGGTATGTACGTACGGTCACTCTGGGGATGACGTCATCGATGCACTTATTGATGAAGCCAGTGACTGTGATGTGATGTGGCGTACTCCTCAATGCTATCTGAAGAATCCCGGAACATATTTTTTATTTATTTAACCTTTATTTAACCAGGTAAGCCAGTTGAGAGCAAGTTCTCATTTACAACTGCGACCTGGCCAAATATAAAGCAAAGCAGTGCGATAAAAACAACAACACAGAGTTAGATATGGGGTAAAACAAAACATAAAGTCAAAAATACAACAGAAAATATATATACAGTGTGTGCAAATTAGCATCTGCGTCATCTGACCACTTTTCTATTAACAGAGTCACTGGTGCTTCCTGCTTTAGTTTTTGCTTATATGCAGGAATCAGGAGGATAGAGTTCTGGTCAGATTTTCCAAATGGAGTGTGACGGAGAGCTTTGTATGCGTCTCTGTGTGTGGAGTAAAGGTGGTCTAGAGTTTTTTTTTTCCTCTGGTTGCACATTTAACATGCTGGTAGAAATTAGGTAGAACGGATTTAAGTTCCCTGCATTAAAGTCCTCGGCCACTAGGAGCGCTGCCTCTGGATGAGCGTTTTCCTGTTTACTTATGGCCTTATACAGCTCATTGAGTGCAGTCTTAGTGCCAGCATTGGTTTGTGGTGGTATATAGACAGCTACGAAAAATATAGAAGAAAACTCTCTTGGTAAATAGTGTGGTCTACAGCTTATCATGAGATACTCTACCTCAGGCGAGCAAAACCTTGAGACTTCCTTAGTATTAGATTTTTTGCACCAGCTGTTGTTTACAAATATACACAGACCGCCACCCCTTGTCTTACCGGAGTCAGCCGTTCTATCCTGCCGATGTAGCGTATAGCCCGCTAGCTGTATGTTGTCCATGTCGTCGTTCAGCCACGACTCGGTGAAACATAAGATATTACAGTTTTTAATGTCCCGTTGGTAGGACAACTTTAGTCTTAGGTCATCCAGATTGTTTTCCAATGATTGAACGTTGGCTAATAGGACTGATGGAAGAGGCAGTTTACTCGCTCGCCGTCGGATCCTTACAAGGCACCCCGACCTACGTCCACGATATCTCTGTCTCTTTCTTATGCGAATGACGGTGATTTGGGCCTTGTCGGGTGTCTGTAGGATATCCTTCGCGTCTGACTCGTTGAAGAACAAATCTTCGTCCAATACGAGGTGAGTAATCGCTGTCCTGATATCCAGAAGCTCTTTTTGGTCATAACAGACTGAGGCAGAAACATTATGTACAGAATAAATTACAAATAACGCCAAAAAACACAGAATTGGTTAGAGGGCTGTAAAACGGCATTATCGCATGCACGCACACACACACACACACACACACACACAAACACACTCGTTGGGCCTTCAAGCTTCCTAAACCCCTCTTCGTCTCTCCTTAACTTCTTCCACTTAGAGGCTGTGAATTTTAGAAGTACTAAGAGAGAGAGAGAGAGAGAGAGAGAGAGAGAGAGAGAGAGAGAGAGAGAGAGAGAGAGAGAGAGAGAGAGAGAGAGAGAGAGAGAGAGAGAGAGAGAGAGAGAGAGAGAGAGAGAGAGAGAGAGCGAGAGCGAGAGAGCGAGAGAGAGAGACAGCGAGCGAGAGAAAGAGAGCGCGAGAGAGAGAGAGAGACCTAGATCCTTTTCCCCCTTCACCAAATAAATCTCAGTATTGTTGTTATTAATCCTGTGTCAAACAGTAAAGCTCCACCGTCATCCGAAGAGGCGAACAGGCTCTTTTCCATAGCAGCTTTGCATCTCAATATTGTGTGTGTGTGCGTGTGTGTGTATGCGTGTGCGTGTGTGTGTGTGTGCTGTGCATGTGTGTGTGCGCGTACATCTCCTCCCCGTACTGTACCGCTCCCAAGATTAGCAGGGCAATTTATGACTTTAAACCATTTCTAATTTCTACCACTTTCTACAACGTACTGGAGTTTGGTTTCTCAGAGACTGAAGGGTCCAAACTGAAATGCCTCTGGAAAGCTGGGATTGTTGAATTCCCCCGCTGTATATCCTGGTCAATGTCAGATGAGATGTGGAAGAAGTACTGACAGAATGGAATGGATGGGGGATGCTTTTCAGGGCAGAGCTCCTCAATTATACAACCATTGGTACCTTCTTGTCTGTTATTGAAAATGTGTTGGTTTTCATCTGAGCATCTGCCCAAGCCTTGGCTTACCAACGTACAGTATGTCTCATATTATTACAAAGTCAAGAAAGAATTGGGACAAGAGTGAAAGCTTATTTTGGAACAGTAAGATCTATGTTGAAGGGTCTCGCTCTCGCTCTCTCTCTCTCTCGTCCTCTTTGATCTATCCAGTGAAAGGGATTGTCTTTCTCTTTTTCACAAGTTATTTATAAATTTTCTCCTCCTTTCCTCCCTCCTTTCCTCTCCCTCTGTCATCTCAAAACACTCGAGAGGACTAGAATGGGGGGAAAAATCGTTGTATTAACCCAAATATTTGATTTTCTTCTTTAGTGTGACAAAGACTGGGTAAATTAGCCTATCCTCTGGTCTGAATACCTTCCTCCAGAATGTCACGTGGTAATCCCTGTCGAGTGTGAAAGACGCAGATGGATGATTCACAAAGGAAGCTCAGAGACGTTTTTGAGGAGTTTTTTTTTGTTCTGTTTTGAGGAGTCTTCTTTAGTTAGTTCGGAAACTGGCGAGGCTGTGCAAGGCCATAAATGATGAACTGCGTTTTGCGAGCTAGAGTTTATTTTGGTTATCAAACTCGAAGCCCATGGCAAGTGATTATTGCTCATTTTGTAGACTCAAGACCCGATGAACATTTTTTGTTGCCTCATTAAATTGACTCTGGCATCAGTAAGGCCAGCAATGGGAATTTCACTAAGACCCAGGGGGACTCCAATTACATTTGTCCTGACAGTCTAAGCCAGAGACTCATGTTAGTTATATATCTCCTAGAGAATGATACAAAATAACCCAGCTGCCCATACTCTATCCCCGGACCAGTGGGGATCACTGACTCTCCATCTACCCATAGCCTAAATGTCACCCAAATAAATGCCCCATCCCATAGGGAAATTAATTAAACTTCCTACTCTAACTGCAAACTGATGAATCCTTATGGACATATGTATGCAAGCTAGTGTGCAATTAGCATAATCTGATTACCTTTCATGAGTATTGTTTCATGGGACCTGCACTAACCCTAGTCCCCAGTCTTTTGGGCTTGTCACAACAGTCCCAATTGCAAGATCAGCCCATATCTCTTGAGTCATGCAAGCCTATGGTTTAGGAGAAGGGGACATTACAGTAATTCACAATAATAATAATATGATTTCTGCTGAGTGTAAAAGACAGCCAGCACTTCACTGTCTTTTTCACACAAGTCAAACAACTGCTGGGCTATAGCATCCAAATACCTTTTTTACAGAACGTTGTAAGAGTTGAGCATGCAAGATTTTGCATTTTGCATGAACTGTTGAGTCCTCTCTGGATTTGGACCGCACAGCTTCCCGGCAAAACAAAGAATGACCTCTGAATGACCTCTGAATGACCTCTGAACTAATCACCAGCATCTGTTGCTGTGACGACTAATTTACATACAGATTAACTGCATTAAAAACAATTACAAGAGTAAAACACTCTAGATTGACGCATGTCAGGGGTGGTTACCCTGTTGTGCTGTTCCATTACTAACCTCTCTTCTGAGGACTGCATGGAATTCACTGGCTTTATGTGCATCCCAAAATGGCATCCTTCATAGTACATTACTTCTGACCCATATGGGAATAGGGTGGCATTTGAGATTTGTCTGAGTAAAAGTCATGACATTTGAGAATTTCAACATTTGTGATTTTAGTTTCTTTAATAATTCAGGGTTAGGTGTCTTGAAAAAGAGACAAAGAGGAGTTTGAGTGAGAGAGGACTTATCCTTTGGAACAGGTAGAGTCCAGAAGGAAGAGAAGGCCAGAACTCCAGAACTGGGCCAGACAGTAACAAGACCAGGTTCAGTAGGAAGATTGACGTGGATCTGTCTTTAATACTAAGAGACACACTGGGAAAATGAAGGTTGACGTGAAATGCTGCTTGGCAGCAGCCAAATCAAATCAAATCAAATCAAATTGTATTTGCCAAATACAACATGTGTAGACCTTAATAATAAAATAACAATAACGAGGCCATATATCGGGGGGTACCGGTACCGAGTCAATGTGCGGGGGTACAGGTTAGTCGAGGTAATTTGTACATGTAGGTAGGGTTAAAGTGACTATGCATAGATAATAGACAGTGAGTAGCAGCAATCTAAAAACAAAGGAGGGGGGGGGGGGGGGGGGGGGGGTCAATGTACATAGTCCGGGTGGCCAAATCAATTGGAGCACCTGTGCTATCCAGTCATAGCAGCAGAATCAACCTGCAGCCAGCCCATTTCTTTATAGACAGCAGAACTACCCAATTGAGTCATTAGCGCGCAGTGCCTCGGGACTTGTTTGATTGACAATGAACAAGACATAGCTACAATACATCGTCACCAATGTTATGTTGAAAGAACCAGGCTTGTTCTTTACAAAGGCTTGTTGTTGTTTTTTTATCAACTCAAACATCCTCACATTAGTGAGTTAACGTTAGCATCACAAACACAACTGTCATTCCTAAACTACAGCGATAACTCAACTACAGAGATAACTAAACTACAGCGATAACTAAACTACAGAGATAATTCAACTACAGAGATAACTAAACTACAGAGATAATTCAACTACAGAAATAACTCAACTACAGAGATAATTCAACTACAGACATAATTCCACTACAGAGATAATTCAACTACAGAGATAACTCAACTATAGAGATAATTAAACTACAGAGATAGTGCAACTACAGAGATAATTAAACTACAGAGATAACGCAACTACAGAGATAATTCAACTACAGAGATAACTCAACTATAGAGATAACTCTCTCACTCTTTATTTCTTTCCTAATAAACAACTAATCTGTTACTCTGGGAGGAACACATTTCTCATTAAACAGATATTTTCTTTCTTCTTCTCCACTCTGTTCCACATCTGACAAAATAATCTGTCAAAATGGTCGCCGTTGCCGTGACGTCCCGAGGGTGCCATTAGGCCGTCTTGTTCAAAGTATAAATGATTAAAGGATGCTTTGCTGGACAGTAAAAATAAAAAGAGAGAGAGAGAGGGATGAAAATGAAAAGCCTGTCTCTTCCTGTCTCATTAAGCAGGCTGCTTGATCTCTCCCTCTCTTCTTCTCTTCTACGCTTCCCTCCCTTCTTCCCTTGAGATTCTAATATCAACCAACTGCAGATTGATTCACTAATGCTTTCATCAATACGTTTTGGTGTTGAATGATGAAAAGATGATAACAGTTGGCTGTTGTGGAAAGAGTCTCTCTCTCTCTCTCTCTCTCTCTCTCTCTCTCTCTCCCTCTCTCTCTCTCTCTCTCTCTCTCTCTCTCTCTCTCTCTCTCTCTCTCTCTCTCTCTCTTCTCTCTCTCTCTCTCTCTCTCTCTCTCTCTCTCTCTCTCTCTCTCTCTCTCTCTCTTCTCTCTCTCTCTCTCTCTCTCTCTCTCTCTCTCTCTCTTTCTATCTCTCGCTCTCTCTTTCTCTCACCAAAAATGTACTCGACCTGTTTCATGTCCAACATCTGTCTTTCCACCAAATGATCCAGTAGAGACAAAGACAATATTTTTTTTATCAGTCTAAGTAAATACACAATGTAAATAAACAATAAAAGTCATCATTACACCAATTGCAGCAGCTGTCAGTCAACCAAGCAGACCTCTTGTTCATATTTCATATTTCAAAGGATTTGTTTTTCGGTTCAACAATGTATTATTTAAACCTCCCATCCTACAATACTCTATTCAAATCAACGCCAGAAAATATCCAACTGTATCAGACATATAACTAATATGTCAGCAGGGGATATACAGTGTGTGGTTGGTTGGTATTTTATCAGTGCATGTTGGTGTGACATATAAAATGAAGTCTGTGTACATCAGCCACTAACAGAGAATACTCATGGAGTTACATTTTCAGACTCATAGGGTACGTGTACAAAGGGGAACACAGAGCTCAAAAAACTATCTAATTGCTCATTCCTTATGAGATGCTGGGATGCTTTGAGAACACACGCACCCACACACAATTAAAGTTGATGAAATGCAGTTTTTGTGTGTGTGTGTGTGTGTGTGTGTGTGTGCGGACCTGTCATTATATGACGTGTGGCCCAATGTACCAGAATGCATTGGGACTTT
>NC_139994.1:62597269-62604769 GCF_964263955.1 Coregonus lavaretus
TAAAAATTGATTTTTGGGGGTTTGTATCATTTGATTTACGCAACATGCCTACCACTTTGAAGATGCAAAATATATTTTCTTGTGAAACAAACAAGAAATAATACAAAAAAACTGAAAACTTGAGTGTGCATAACTACTCCCAAAAGTCAATACTTTGTAGAGCCACCTTTTGCAGCAATTACAGCTGCAAGTCTCTTGGAGTATGTCTCTATAAGCTTGGCACATCTAGCCACTGGGATTTTTGCCCATTCTTCAAGGCAAAACTGCTCCAGCTCCTTCAAGTTGGATGGGTTCCTCTGGTGTACAGCAATCTTTAAGTCATACCACAGATTCTCAATTGGATTGAGGTCTGGGCTTTGACTAGGCCATTCCAAGACATTTCAATATTTCCCCTTAAACCACTCGAGTGCTGCTTTAGCAGTATGCTTAGGGTCATTGTCCTGCTGGAAGGTAAACCTCCGTCCCAGTCTCAAATCTCTGGAAGACTGAAACAGGTTTCCCTCAAGAATTTCCCTGTATTTAGCGCCATCCATCCTTCCTTCAATTCTGACCAGTTTCCCAGTCCCTGCCGATGGAAAACATGATGGTGTTCTCGGGGTGATGAGAGGTGTTGGGTTTGCGCCAGACATAGCATTTTCCTTGATGGCCAAAAAGCTAAATTTTAGTCTCATCTGACCAGAGTACCTTCTTCCATATGTTTGGGGAGTCTCCCACATGCCTTTTGGCGAACACCAAAAGTGTTTGCTTATTTTTTTATTTAAGCAATGGCTTTTTTCTGGCCACTCTTCCGTAAAGCCAAGCTCTGTGGAGTGTACGGCTTAAAGTGGTCCTGTGGACAGATACTCCAATCTCCACTGTGGAGCTTTGCATCTCCTTCAGGGTTATCTTTGGTCTCTTTGTTGCCTCTCTGATTAATGCCTGCCTTGCCTGGTCCGTGAGTTTTGGTGGGCGGCCCTCTCTTGGCAGGTTTGTTGTGGTGCCATATTCTTTCAATTTTTTTATAATGGATTTAATGGTGCTCCGTGGGATGTTCAAAGTTTCGGATATTTTTTTATAACCCAACCCTGATCTGTACTTCTCCACATCTTTGTCCCTGATCTGTTTGGAGAGCTCCTTGGTCTTCATGGTGCCGCTTGCTGTCACGCCCTGGCTCTGGGGACTCTAATATGTTGAGCCAGGGTGTGTAAAGTCTATGTGTTTTGTTCTAGGTTTCACATTCTAGTATTGTTTTTCTATGTTGGCCAGTGTGGTTCTCAATCAGAGGCAACGTGATTCAGCTGTTGCTTGTTGTCTCTGATTGAGAACCATACTTTAGCAGCCTGTTTCCCCACAGAGTTTGTGGGATCTTGTTTCTAGTCTGTTGTGTTAGACCGTGAACTGTCACGTTATCGTTTTGTTGTTTTGATCGTGTCTCTAATAAAGAGTATGTTTGCCTGCAACGCTGCGCCTTGGTCCTCATCTCTGTTCGACGATCGTGACAGAAGATCCCACCACTACTGGACCAAGCAGCGGGTCGAGGAGCCATCGCCAGGGAAATCCCTAGCGGATATCCAGCGCCTCCTCGACTGGGTCAAGCCGGGTGAGGAAGAGAGGGGCTTGATGTGGAGGCAGAAGGGCGAGAGGCTGGCGAGAAGCATGGAGACCTGGTCCACGGGTAGGAGTGAAGCCCATACATTTTTTAGGGGGGGCTAACGCCGTGGACGACGGGGCAGCAGGAGGCCGCCAGGTTACGGGAGTCACTGGTCACCAGGGGGAAGGAGGATGTAGAGGCACGGCGAGAGGTACTGGCGTGTGTTGCCAGTCCGGTCCGGCCTGTTCCTGATCCCCACGTAGGGCCAGTGGTGTGTGTTCCCAGTACGGTCCGGCCTGTTCCTGCCACTCGCACCAAGTCTACGGTGCGCGTCGCCAGCTCGGCCCGGCCTGTTCCTGCTCCCCGCACCAAGCCTGTGGTGCGCGTCGCCAGCCCAGTCCGGCCCATTCCTGCTCCCCGCACCAAGTCAGTGGTGCGTTTCGTCAGCCCTGTCCGGCCCGTTCCTGCTCCCCGCACCAAGTCAGTGGTGCGCGTCGTCAGCCCGGTCCGGCCCATTCCTGCTCCCCGCACCAAGTCAGTGGTGCGTTTCGTCAGCCCAGCTCGGCCCGTTCCTGCTCCCCGCACCAAGTCAGTGGTGCGCTTCGTCAGCCCGGCTCGGCCCGTTCCTGCTCCCCGCACCAAGTCAGTGGTGCGCTTCGTCAGCCCGGCACGGCCCGTTCCTGCTCCCCGCACCAAGTCAGTGGTGCGTTTCGTCAGCCCAGCTCGGCCCGTTCCTGCTCCCCGCACCAAGTCAGTGGTGCGCTTCGTCAGCCCGGCTCGGCCCGTGCCTGTTCCACCGGTGGCTGGTCCGGCACCGGTCAGAGGCTTCACGCCGGAGCTAGAGCAATCCGCTCCACCAGTGTGCAGTCCAGCTCCGGCCAGCGGGGCCAGACCGGACCAGGGGTACTTTGGGGGGTTGGAGAGGGAGCGGGGATCAGGCCCGGAGCCGGATCCGCCGCCTAAGCGGAGTGCCCACCCGGTCCCTCCCCTGTGGTATTTGGTGGGCGCGGTCGGAGTCCGCGCCTTTAGGGGGGGGTACTGTCACGCCCTGGCTCTGGGGACTCTAATATGTTGAGCCAGGGTGTGTAAAGTCTATGTGTTTTGTTCTAGGTTTCACATTCTAGTATTGTTTTTCTATGTTGGCCAGTGTGGTTCTCAATCAGAGGCAACGTGATTCAGCTGTTGCTTGTTGTCTCTGATTGAGAACCATACTTTAGCAGCCTGTTTCCCCACAGAGTTTGTGGGATCTTGTTTCTAGTCTGTTGTGTTAGACCGTGAACTGTCACGTTATCATTTTGTTGTTTTGATCGTGTCTCTAATAAAGAGTATGTTTGCCTGCAACGCTGCGCCTTGGTCCTCATCTCTGTTCGACGATCGTGACACTTGCTTGGTGGTGCCCCTTGCTTAGTGGTGCTGCAGACTGTGGGGCCTTTCAGAACAGATGTATATAGACTGAGATCATGTGACACTTAGATTGTACACAGGTGGACTTTATTTAACTAATTATGCGACTTCTGAAGGTAATTGGTTGAACCAGATCTTATTTAGGGGCTTCATAGCAAAGGGGGTGAATACATATGCACGCACCACTTTTCCGTTATAAATTTTTTGAATGAGGTAATTTTTTTCATTTCACTTCACCAATTTGAACTATTTTGTGTGTGTCCATTACATGAAATCCAAATAAAAATCAATTTAAATTACAGGTTGTAATGCAACAAAATAGGAACAACTCCAAGGGGGTTGAATACTGTAGTGTATGATGAATTGTGACTTTGCTAATGTTTTCAAGTGGAACCTGAGAGGATGTTTATTCAGTTTCTGAGGGAGTCGTTTTAGAGTGACACCCCATAGAACAGAGGGAGTCTGTGGGTTGTAGACAGGGGATTGGACAGTAGAGGGAGCCACCCATATTTTGGGAAAGATTATAAGTATGGGCTAGGGAACAAAGAAGATCAGAGCAGACATATTATTTTGGGACTCTGCTCTCCGGATGCTATAGACATCTGTAAACCTATGCTGAAATCTTGTGATATGAATAAAACGTATGATCAAAGCTCAGTATAAGCGGACTCCTTTGTTACAGCATAATTAGCAACATTGACTCGACACTACAATACCTTTGCGAGGCGCTGTAGCTTATCGAAGCAGAGACTTTACTGGAAACCTTACGAAATGTAATTTATTGCACAATAATAACAATGTCATTTAAAGTGTAAATGATAAATGGCATTGGCCACCAAACAATCCATGTTTTTTTGTATAATTGCAGAATATATATTCAATATTATAATGACATATAAGGATGTATCGATGCAGAGACACCCAGCAAGTGTTCTGTGCTCTGTGCAAACATTATGTCCACACATACACCACAGGAGAACACACACATACATACACAGGAGAGAGAGAGGGGCTGAATCCCTAGGAGAGCTTTACAGAGATGTTACCAGACAAGTGTCCTCACTCGGTCTCTCTCACACACACACACACACACACACACACACACACACACACACACACACACGTGCGCGCTTACGTGTCATTTTGTAGAGCAAAACTTTTTGTGGAAGGTACTACGCAGCGCACAGTCCCCCTCGCACTTCGTTGAGATATGTTGAGATTCCTTGTAGACCTATTTGGCGGGGAAAATGTGAAGCCAGCTGTTAAGCCTATTGCCTGTTTCTGTTTATGAGTCTTTTATTAAAGAATGTGAAACAATTTTGTTTCTGTTTGCATTAAATCATGCTGATGATTCATCTGGGCAGAATCTTATCTATAGGTTATAATATACCGAATTTTGATCAGTTAAGAAAATAAAACATTTCATGTGCAAAAAATAGATATGGTAAAAGGCCGACATTTCAGTTTAAAAAATACTCGTCACATGACTATAGAAATGGAAACGTTGTGATTTTAGATACACAAAGTAACAATAGCCTATGATTAAAGGGTTAGGCTATACTGGGTTCTCACGTCATCATCATCATCATTATCATTCACATCATTCCAATTCAATCAAGTCACATGTATCAGCTTTGGTATTGACATCAGTGAGCTGGCTTTCTGAGTGAGGAGAGTCACATGGGTAGGCCTACCAACGGAAAGCGTTCTGAGTGAGGAGAGACACGTGGGTAGGCCTACCAACGGAAAGCGTTCTGAGTGAGGAGAGACACGTGGGTAGGCCTACCAACGGAAAGCGTCTGAAAACAAAAATAATTATGAAATTTGGACCACAGAAATCCAATGTTTATATAAAATGTCTGCCTTTTAGTCCTGCATTTTAACAGTCTAACAAGTAAACATAATATAGGACAACATCACCAAATCCATTTGGCCTATGTCGTTTCATTTAGTCTCATTATGATACGGAAAATGTAGGCTATTTTAAAAGAACAGAATATTTTGAGTTGACTGTCTAGGCATGAAACAGGCCATTTGGCGAAAAGTACAAACGATTCACAAAGTGCGACCTCAAAGTACCTCAATGACACCGACTACCCCCAAGAGACCAGGAAGCTCGGCGCGCTCTCATTGGCTGATGTAGGCTTTGACAACCTGCTAGATACACGGTTCTTCAAGCGCCCCGGAATGTCAACTGGAGGGCAACATGGGTTGGGGAGAAGGTTGAAGAAAGCCAATGTTTCCCAGGTATGTCTTGTCTTACATAATAATAGATGACTTATTCGTATTCATATTATCGATGACAGCAGGCTAATAACATGGTCTAATAACATCTCTTTTTCTATTTTCAGAATGATGGAACTGCTACGATGCTGTCGTGCAAGACATGGCGAAGACCAACAACGGAGTGGAGGTCTGGCTTCGAACATTTTTGGTGAATTTTGGTGCTGCCCACCCCACCATGAAATGAAATGAGAATGGAGCAGCGACTTGACGTTCCACCGCCATGGCAAAGACCCTACTAAAGCAAGTAACTGAAGGATCTGAAGTCACTGGTTGAGAAATACCCGACCCGACCGCTGGAGCCTGACGTGAAAAGCGTTGTCTACACTTTCAAGTTGCAGTTATAAATACGCCAAAATCCATCTGAGAAAAATAAGCATCTAGCCTACTTGAACACTTCTTCGTGACACTTTCAAATTCAACCCTTTCAATACTCCACAATCCTTATGAGACCAGAACACAAAGCACATTCTTGGATGATTTGTTTGTGAACTTGTTTTTATGGCGCTGCGTTGTCATGTAGCCTGGTTATTTTAAATAAATATTTTAGGCTTACTTATTTTTGCACTATCATGTTTTGTATTTTGCTAAGCTTTTTTGTTGATAAATAAATGTTTTATAGTGAATCGTTGGTGTTGTTAAAATACATTATTTAAAATGAAAATACATTGTAGAAACTAGATATAGGCCTATATATGGTATAGGCTGTTGTTAGCCTTCAGCCTTTATATAATCATAGGAACTAATTTATTTTAGGCCATAACCGAACCGATTTCTGTAGGCTATATATACACTATTCTACCCATATGAGGCTGAAGATATTCGGCCTGACCCCTCACAAACTTTTACAGATGCACCATTGAGAGCATCCTGTTGGGCTGTATCACCGCCTGGTACCGCAACTGCACCACCAGCAACCGCAGGGCTCTCCAGAGGGTGGTGCCGTCTGCCCAACTCATCACCGGGGGCATACTGCCTGCCCTCCAGGATATATACAGCACCTGGTGACACAGGAATAACAAGAACATCATCAAGGATCTCAGCCACCCGAGCCACGGCCTGTTCACCCCACTACCATTCAGAAGGCGAGGTCAGTACAGGTGCATCAGAGCTGGGATCGAGAGACTGATAAACAGCTTCTATCTCAAGGCCATCTGACTGTTAAATAGTCACCAATAGCCGGCCTCCGCCCAGTACCCTGCCCTGAACCTTAGTCACTGTCACTAGCCGGCTACCACCCGGTTACTCTACCCTGCACCTTTAGAGGCTGCTGCCCTTTGTACGTAGTCATGGAACACTGGTAACTTTAATAATGTTTACATACTGTTTACCTACTTCATATGTATATTCCGTATTCTAGTCAAGGCCATCCTATATATATACACTACCGTTCAAATGTTTGGGGTCACTTAGAAATGTCCCTGCTTTTGAAAGAAAAGCATTATTTTTTCTCCATTAAAATAACATAAAATTGATCAGAAATACAGTGTAGGCATTGTTAATGTTATAAATGGCTATTATAGCTGGAAACGGCTGATCTTTAATGGAATATCTACATAGGCGTACAGAGGCCCATTATCAGCAACCATCAGTCCTGTGTTCCGCTGTTCTGTGAAGGGAGTAGTACACAGTGTTGTACGAGATCTTCAGTTTCTTGGCAATTTCTTGCATAGAATAGTCTTCATTTCTCAGAACAAGAATAGACTGACGAGTTTCAGAAGAAAGTTATTTGTTTCTGGCTATTTTGAGCCTGTAATCGAACCCACAATTGTTGATGCTCCAGATACTCAACTAGTCTCAAGAAGGCCAGTTGTATTGCTTCTTTAATCAGCACAACAGTTTTCAGCTGTGCTAACATAATTGCAAAAGGGTTTTCTAATGATCAATTAGCCTTTTAAAATGATAAACTTGGATTAGCAAACACAACGTGCCATTGGAACACAGGACTGATGGTTGCTGATAATGGGACTCTGTACGCCTATGTAGATATTCCATTAAAGATCAGCCGTTTCCAGCTACAATAGCCATTTACAACATTAACAATGTCTACACTATATTTCTGATCAATTTTATGTTATTTTAATGGACAAAAAAAAATGCTTTTCTTTCGAAAAACAAGGACATTTCTAAGTGACCCCAAACTTTGCAAATTAATTACTTAAAAATCATACAATGTGATTTTCTGGATTTTTGTTTTAGATTCCGTCTCTCACAGTTGAAGTGTACCTATGATAAAAATTACA
>NC_139994.1:62609769-62714769 GCF_964263955.1 Coregonus lavaretus
ATCAATAAGGGATCATACACTGTATATACAAAAGTATGTGGACACCCCTTCAAATGAGTGGATTCGGATATTTCAGCCACACCCGTTGCTGACAGGTGTATAAACTCGAACACACAGCCATAGACAAAAATTGGCAGTATAATGGCCTTACTGAAGAGCTCAGTGACTTTCAATGTGGCACCGTCATAGGATGCCACCTTTCCAACAAGTTAGTTTGGCAAATTTCTGCCCTGCTAGAGCTGCCCTGGTCAACTGTAAGTGCTGTTATTGTGAAGTGGAAACGGCCACACTACGCTCACAGAACGGGACTGCCAAGTGCTGAAGCGTGTAGCGCCTAAAAATCGTCTATCCTCGGTTGCAACACTCACTACCGAGTTCCAAACTGCCTCTGGAAGCAATGTCAGCACAATAACTGTTCGTTGTGAGCTTCATGAAATGGGTTTCCATGGCCGAGCAGCCGCACACAAGCCTAAAATCACCATACGCAATGCCAAGGGTCGGCTGGAGTGGTGTAAAGCTCACCGCCATTGGACTCTGGAGCAGTGGAAACGCGTTCTCTGGAGTGATGAATCACGCTTCACCATCTGGCAGTCCGACGGATGAATCTGGGTTTGGCGGATTCCAGGAGAACGCTACCTGCTCCAATGCATAGTGCCAACTGTAAAGTTTGGTGGAGGAGGAATAATGGTCTGGGACTGTTTTTCATGATTCGGGCTAGGCCCCTTAGTTCCAGTGAAGGGAAATCTTAACTCTACAGCATACAATGCCTTTCTAGACGTTTCTGTGCTTCCAACTTTGTGGCAACAGTTTGGGGAAGGCCTTTTCCTGTTTCAGCATGACAATGCCCCCGTGCACAAAGCAAGGTCCCTACAGAAATAGTTTTTGTCAAGATCGGTGTGGAAGAACTTGACTGGCATGCACAGAGCCCTGACCTCAACCCCATCGAACACCTTAGGGATGAATTGGAACGTAGACTTCGAGCCAGGCCTAATCGCCCAACATCAGTGCCCGACCTCACTAATGCTCTTGTGGCTGAATGGAAGCAAGTCCCGGCAGAAGAGTGGAGGCTGTTATAGCAGCAAAGGGGGAACCAACTCCATATTAATGCCCATGATTTTGGAATGAGATGTTCGACGAGCATTTGTACACATACTTTTGGTCATGTAGTGTAGCTTTCACCTGGTCAGTCTATGTCATGGAATGAGCAGGTGTTCTTAATGTTTGGTATACTCAGTGTATTTGTGCTGTTTCACACATGTACAAGTGTGTAATCTGTACAAATGTAAGGTGAAATGGAAATGTGTCTGTTGCATATCCCACTCCCTCAAAGAGTGGGGTCACAGCATGGGATCAGCCATTATTGATTTTGACCTGTGTGTGTGTGTGTGTGTGTGTGTGTGTGTGTGTGTGTGTGTGTGTGTGTGTGTGTGTGTGTGTGTGTGTGTGTGTGTGTATGCGTAGTCTCTTTCACTCTTTCCAATTTTCTCAACAGCATGCCGTCCTCCCCTGGTGTTTCCCTGCCTTTCCTCTCACTTCATCATTTCATATTCTTGTTTTTCATTCATCAACTACATTCATTCTGTTCGTCAACACACTACACCGTTTTCTCTCTACTCCCCTGTGTGTCCATGTGTGTGTGTTATTGCTTCTCTCGCTGTCTTGGTTAGAGGACATCTCCATTCTGTAAGTAAATAAATCTGTTCCATCCCTGACAGCACATTTTCATTAGCTTTCCCAGCAGTTGGTCGGTCAGTCGGTTCGTTCTGCCGAGTGGCTCGTCCCGGGAGGGGGGTGTGATGGAAAACGAGGTGCTACTTTGGAGGAAAAAGGAGCCGAGTTGCGTTCAGGCAAGAAACAGGACGCCCTGAGGAAGGGAGGAAGGGATGCCACAGCCAGGGGAATTTGAGAGCAAAAAACACAGAGTTTCTAAACCCAGACTTCAGGGAATGCTTACGAAGCAGTTATCAAACAGACCAGGCCGGGGTTTGGGGAATGAGAAGTCAATGAGAGAAGTGAAATCTAAAGGCACAACGTAGATTCGAGCCAACGTCTTAAGTAGCGGAACATGGTATTACTCCAACCTCGTGAAAGTGACAAACTGACACGTTTTCATTTTCGTCAAAAAAAACTACTTCATGGATGGAGTGCCTTTGATTTGACAGCCTGCACTTTCGCAGCTCTGCGCAAGACGGCCGTTAGAGCCGATGATGTATTTCTGAGCATGAAACTTCGCTAGCCAACATCGCCATTACATCGCCTGTGATCTGGGATTTCTGTTGGGGAAGCACTTTCTGCCTATCTTCATACTGTGCAGTCTTTGGTGAAAGGCTTTTAACAATCCCATAATCCCTCAGCTCTGAATGCAGCAGGAAGGCAAGAAGTGGCAAGTTTTAATGGGGGGGGGGGGGGGGGGGAGTTTGGTCCTAGAACCTCTGAGAGAAATGAGCAAAAGGTGTGACAGATTTATGAGAAATGTGTTAGTTATAACCATTTTGACGTGATAATCCAGTTGGTTATGCCAGACTACTGTGTATAGAGGTGACAGTGGAGGCTTTGAGGGTATATATGAACAGTTTGAATATTAACATAAATTAGGTGTTTTATTAATCATTACATTTGGATAGAGATATAAAGTGACATATCGTCAATATTTGCCTTTACTATAGCTCATCATTGACCGAGTAATGTGCTATGTCATTGGCTATCATCTCCTAACAATCCCCCCACAATATTTCCACAATATCTATATCAATAAATGGATTGTCAAGCTCCTGTGACATGCAATGCCGCCATTCTGCAACAAAAACCTGAGAAGGTTGCGTTTGTTTACTGGTACACAATAGATGGTAATGGCAGGAGCACACAGCAGCACAAATGACAGGCCGGGTATATACAGTACCGGTCAAAAGTTTGGACACACCTACTCATTCAAGGGTTTTTCTTCAATGTTACTATTTTTTACATTGTAGAAGAATAGTGAAGGCGTCAAAACTATGAAATAACACATATATGGAATCATGTAGTAACCAAAAAAAGTGTTAAACAAGTCAAAATATACTTTATTTGAGATTCTTCAAATATCCACCCTTTGCCTTTGTTGACAGCTTTGCACACTCTTGGCATTCTCTCAACCAGCTTCACCTGGAATGCTTTTCCAACAGTCTTGAAGGAGTTCCCACATATGCTGAGCACTTGTTGGCTGTTTTTCCTTCACTCTGCTGTCTGACTCATCCTAAACCATGTCAATTGGGTTGAGGTCGGGGGATTGTGGAGGCCAGGTCATCTGATGCAGCACTCCATCACTCTCCTTCTTGGTAAAATAGCCCTTAGACAGCCTGGAGATGTGTTGGGTCATTGTCCTGTTGAAAAACAAATTATAGTCCAACTAAGCCCAAACCAGATGGGATGGCATATCGCTGCAGAATACTGTGGTAGCCATGCTGTTTAAGTGTGCATTGAATTCTAAATAAATCACAGACAGTGTCACCAGCAAAGCACCCCCACACCATAACACCTCCTCCTCCATGCTTTACGGTGGGAAATAAACATGGCGGTTGGAACCAAAAATCTCCAATTTGGACTTCAGTTCAAAGGACACATTTCCACCGGTCTAATGTCCATTGCTTGTGTTTCTTGGCCCAAGCAAGTCCCCTCTGAACAGTTCATGTTGAGATCTGTCTGTGACTTGAACTCTGTGAAGCATACATTTGGGCTGCAATTTCTGAGGCTAGTAACTCTGAATTTATCCTCTGCAGCAGAGGTAACTCTGGGTCTTCCATTCCTGTGGTGCTCCTCATGAGATCCAGTTTCATCATAGCGCTTGATGGCTTTTGCAACTGCACTTGAAGAAACTTTCAAAGTTCTTGAAATGTTCCTTATTTACTGACCTTCATGTCTTAAAGTTCTCTTTTCTTATTTGAGCTGTTCTTGCCATAATATGGACTTGGTCTTTTACCAAATATCTTCTGTATACTCCCCCCCCCCCCCCCCCCCCCCTACTGTGTCACAACACAACTGATTGGCTCAAACGCATTAAGAAGGAAAGAAATTCCATAAATTAACTTTTAAGAAGGCACACCTGTTAATTTAAATGCATTCCAGGTGACTACCTCATGAAGCAGGTTGAGAGAATGCCAAGAGTGTGCAAAGCTGTCATCATGGCAAAGGGTGTCTATTTGAAGAATCTCAAATATAAAATATAGTTTGATTTGTTTAAAACTTTTTTGGTTACTACATGATTCCATATGTGTTATTTCATAGTTTTGATGTCTTCACTATTATTCTAGAAAATTGTAAAAAATAAAGAAAAACCCTTGAATGAGTAGGTGTGTCCAAAACTTTGACTGGTACTGTATATATATATTTATATATATGTACATAGATAGACAGACAGAGAGAGAGAGAGAGCGACAGAGAGAGAGAGAGAGAGAGAGAGAAAACAACTTCCAGGTCTAACCTCTACAAGGCAGCAGTCCCCACCTTTGCCAGGACCCTGAAGGACATCATCCCCAACTGCAGCCTCAGCACCTCACACAGGAGCAACAGAGAAACGGACACCCTGCCCAGACCAGCGAGACACCCTCCCAGAACTGCGCCAAGAGGATCCACACCAAGAGGACCTACAGCCAGACCACAGCACTACTAGCCACAACCCCACCCCAATCAGTCGACCCCTCCCCAAACAAACCCTAGCCACACCCTAAATAGCCCCCCCCCCCAGATCAGTCTTATGCCCCTTCTGTAAACTTGGCAGTAGAAAACCTAAACAGTATAGCTTCCCTATCAAATCTAAAAAGTCAAGCAGACAACCTAAGAAAATAAACAACAATAACAAATGGTTTGATGAAGAATGCATATAAACTTAGAAAGAAATTGAGAAACCTATCCAACCAAAAACATAGAGTCCCAGAAAATCTGAGCCTTCACTATGGTGAATCACTAAAACAATACAGAAATACACTGCGGAAAAAGAAGGAACAGCACGTCAGAAACTAGCTTAATGAAATTGAAGAATCCATAGAATCTAACCACTTCTGGGAAAATTGGAAAACACTAAACAAACAACAATAAGGAAGAGTTATCTATCCAAAACGGAGATGTGTGGATAAACCACTTCTCCAATCTTTTTGGCTCTATAACACCACTTGTCTTACCAGAGGCAGCTGTTCTATCTTGCCGATGCATGCACACCCAAATTCAGATAGCTGATGTCCTGAAAGAGCTGCTAAATCTGGACCCCTACAAATCAGCTGGGCTAGACAATCTGTACCCCTACTTTCTAAAATTAGCCACCGAAATATTCGCAACCCCTATATCTAGCCTGTTCAACCTCTCTTTCATATCGTCTGAGATCCCCAGAGATTGGAAAGCTGCCGCGGTAATCCCCCTCTTCAAAGGGGGTGACACTCTAGATCCAAACTGTTACAGACCTATATCCATCCTGCCCTGCCTTTCGAAAGTATTTGAAAGCCAAGTTAACAAACAGATCACCGACCATTTCGAATCCCACCGTACCTTCTCCGCAATGCAATCTGGTTTCCGAGCTGGTCATGGGTGCACCTCAGCCACGCTCAAGGTCCTAAACGATATAATAACCGCGATCGATAAAATAAAGTACTGCGCAGCTGTCTTCATCGACCTGGCCAAGGCTTTTGACTCTGTCAATCACCGCATTCTTATTGGTAGACTAAATAGCCTTGGTTTCTCAAATGACTGCCTCGCCTGGTTCACCAACTACTTCTCAGATAGAGTTCAATGTGTCAAATCGGAGGGCCTTTTGTCTGGACCTCTGGCAGTCTCGATGGGGGTGCCACAGGGTTCAATTCTCGGGCCGACTCTATTCTCTGTGTATATCAATGATGTCGCTCTTGCTGCTGGTGACTCTCAGATCCACCTCTACGCAGACAACAACATTTTGTATACATCTGGCCCTTCATTGGACACTGTGTTAACAAACCTCCAAACAAGCTTCAATGCCATACAACACTCCTTCCGTGGCCTCCAACTGCTCTTAACGATAGTAAAACTAAATGCATGCTCTTCAATCGAACGCTGCTTGCACCCGCCCGCCCGACTAGAATCACTACTCTCGGTGGGTCTGACTTAGAATATGTGGACAACTACAAATACCTAGGTGTCTGGTTAGACCATAAACTCTCCTTCCAGACTCACATTAAGCATCTCCAATCCAAAGTTAAATCTAGAATCGGCTTCCTATTTCGCAACAAAGCCTCCTTCACTCATGCTGCTAAACATGCCCTCGTAAAACGGACTACCCTACCGATCCTTGACTTCGGCGATGTCATTTACAGAATAGCTTACAACAATCTACTCAACAAATTGGATGTAGTCTATCACAGTGTCATCCGTTTTGTCACCAAATCCCCATATACTACCCACCATTGTGACCTGTATGCTCTCGTTGGCTGGCCCTCACTACATATTCGTCACCAAACCCACTGGCTCCAGGTCATCTATAAATCACTTCTAGGCAAATCCCACCCGTAGAATGCGTTCCAGCATGTTACGAACCCCGTGGCTTTAAACGTCTAGGGTGGATGGACATGAGACCCGTAACATAATTCATGCAAATTAGACTCGTGACATGGAACAGTGAGAACAAAAACTACACGACAACCATAAACTACCGTCAAACATAAAAGGTTTATTGCTGAACACACGGTAAAGGTTTGGGAAAAAGGGCTGAGCAGGACCCAAGAAATGAAACAATAGTGTAAAACACCCCTAAACTGATCTTGCCTGCCTCAAGAACCGCTAAGCTACTGCTAATCATACAAAAGTACAGGGGGTGGTCCGCTCAGGTCTAACTAATGTTTTTAGACAGATTTCTTCCTACGGGTAATGTACGCCCAAGGGCAACTTGCTTAAACTCCCCTTTTCCCAGAAACACACAAAGTTACCAAACAGAGTAATCAGCAAATGAGTGAGTACACAAAACACAGGACACCACAGTATCCATACTCACATACGAAAATAGTCTCTAACAAAGTTACCAAACAGAGTAACCAGCAACTTAGTGAGTAAACAAAACACAGGACACCACAGTATCCATACTCACATACGGAAAACAGTCTTCTAACAACAAACACAACTGACCGGCTTTTAAACAATGGGAGGTGTGATTGAAAAACCAGCTACAGGTGGTGCAATGCAGAGGAATGTTCACTGATTGGTCCACCTTAGCAATCAGCAGACACTTCAACGACCACCAATCGGGAACATACCGGACACCTGTGATTAGGGCAGAAGGAGAGGAAAAACACAAAAAGACACAGGATACCTGTATCCGTAACACAGCAGGTATATCTCACTGGTCAACCCCATAGCCAACACCTCCTTTGGCCGCCATTCCTTCCAGTTCTCTGCTGCAAATGACTGGAACGAACTGCAAAAATCTCTGAAGCTGGAGACACTTATCTCCCTCACTATCTTTAAGCATCAGCTGTCAGAGCAGCTTACCGATCACTGCACCTGTACACAGCCCATCTGTAATTAGCCCACCCAACTACCTCATCCCCAAATTGTTATTTACATTGTTATTTATTTTGCTCATTTGCACCCCAGTATCTCTATTTGCACATCATCTTCTGCACATTTATCACTCCAGTGTTAATACGCAATTGTAATTATTTTGTACTATGGCCTATTTATTGCCTTACCTCCATAACTTACTACATTTGCACACACTGTATATAGATTTTCTATTGTGTTATTGACTGTATGTTTTGTTTATTCCATATGTAACTCTGTGTTGTTGTTTTTATCGCACTGCTTTGCTTTATCTTGGCCAGGTCGCAGTTGTAAATGAGAACTTGTTCTCAACTGGCTTACCTGGTTAAATAAAGGTGAAATAACAAAATAAATAAATAAAAACTGAGCCATTGGGGGAGAAGGGCCTTGGTCAGGGAGGTGACCAAGAACCCGATGGTCACTCTGACAGAGCTCCAGAGTTCCTCTGGGGAGATGGGAGAACCTTCCAGAAGGACAACCATCTCAAAATATACATGATCAAATGCAAATCTAAGAATCAACTATTAAAGACTACCAGAACCCACTGGATTCTCCAATTACATTGAATGAACTACAGGACAAAATACAAACCCTCCAACCCAAAAAGGCCTGTGGTGTTGATGGTATCCTCAATGAAATGATAAAATATACAGACCACAAATTCCAATTGGCTATACTTAAACTCTTTAACATCATCCTTAGCTCTGGCATCTTCCCCAATATTTGGAACCAAGGACTGATCACCCCAATCCACAAAAGTGGAGACAAATTTGACCCCAATAACTACCGTGGGATATGCGTCAACAGCAACCTTGGGAAAATCCTCAGCATTATAATTAACAGCAGACTAGTTCATTTCCTCAGTGAAAACAATGTACTGAGCAAATGTAAAATTGGCTTTTCACCAGATTACCGTACGACAGACCACGTATTCACCCTGCACACCCTAATTGACAAACAAACAAAACAAGACAAAGGCAAAGTCTTCTCATGCTTTGTTGATTTCAAAAAAGCTTTTGACTCAATTTGGCATAAGGGTCTGCTATACAAATTGATGGAAAGCGGTGTTGGGGGAAAAACATACATGTACACGAACAACAACTGTGCAGTTAAAATTGGCAAAAAACACACACATTTCTTTCCACAGGGCCGTGGGGTGAGACAGGGATGCAGTTTGAGCCCCACCATCTTCAACATATACATCAAAAAATTGGCAACAGTCTGCAGCATCCGGCCTCACCCTACTAAAATATGAAGTCAAATGTTTTCTGTTTGCTGATGATCTGGTGCATCTGTCCCCAACCAAGGAGGGCCTACAGCAGCACCTAGATATTCTACACAAATTCTGTCTCAGTAAAACATCTCAGTAAAACAAAAATAAATGTTTTTCCAAAAATGGTCCAGTTGCCAGGACCACAAATACAAATTCCATCTAGACACCGTTGCCATAGAGCACACAAAAAACGATATATACCTCGACCTAAACATCAGCGCCACAGGTAACTTCCACAAAGCTGTGAACGATCTGAGAGACAAGGCAAGAAGGACCTTCTACCACATCAAACGGAACATAAAATTCGACATAACTAAAAATACTTGAATCAGTTATAGAACCGATTGCCCTTTATGGTTGTGAGGTCTGGAGTTGCCTCACCAACCAAAAATTCACAAAATGGGACAAACACCAAAATGAGACTCTGCATGCAGAATTCTGCTAAAATATCCTCCGTATACAACGTAAAACACCAAAAAATGCATGCAGAGCAGAATAAGGCCGAAAAACGCTAATGATCAAAATCCAGAAAAGACCCGCTAAATTCTACAACCACTGAAAAGGAAGTGATTCCCAAACTTCCATAGCATCACCTACAGAGAGATGAACTTGGAGAAAAGTCCCCTAAGCAAGCTGGTCCTGGGGCTCTGTTCACAAACACAAACAGAGCCTCAGGACAGCAACGTGCGAAAACAAAAAGATAAGTACTTGACACATTGGAAAGAATTAACAAAAAAAACAGCGCAAACTAGAATTTGGCCCTAAACAGAGAGTACACAGTCGCAGAATACCTGACCACTGAAACTGACTCAAAATAAGGGAAACCTTTGACTATATACATACTCAGTGAGCATAGCCTTTCTATTGAGAGAGGCCGCCGTAGGCAGACCTGGCTCTCAAGAGAAGACAGGCTATGTCCACACTGCCCACAAAATGAGGTGGAAACTGATCTGCACTTCCTAACCTCCTGCCTCCTGTATGACCATATTAGAGACACAGTTTTCCCTCAAATTACACAGACCCATAAAGAATTCAAAAACAAATCCAATTTGGATAAACTCCCACATCTATTGGGTGAAATACCACAGTGTGCAATCACAGCAATTTATTTTCCCTTTTGTACTTTAACTATTTGCACAACAATGTATATAGCCATAATATGACATTTGAAATGTTTCTATTCCTTTGAAACTTTTTGTGAGTGTAATATTTACTGTTCATTTTTGATTGTTTATTTCATTTGGTTTATTATCTATTTCACTTGCTTTGGCAGTGTAAACATGTTTCCCATGCCAATAAAGTTAAATTGAATTGAAAGAGAGAGAGAAGGGCTGCTAACCAATTGTGCTATTGTGTGTGGGTTTTTTTTGCGTTATTTGTAACTTATTTTGTACATATTGTTTCTGCCACTGTCTCTTATGACTGAAAAGAGCTTCTGGATATCAGGACAGCGATTACTCACCTCGTACTGGACGTAACATTTTTATTTAACGAGTCGGACGCGAAGGATTTTCTTCAGACACCCGACAAGGCCCAAATCCCTGTCATTCGCATGAGAAAGAGACAGAGATATAGGGGACGTAGGTCGGGGTGCCTTGTAAGGATCCGACGGCGAGTGAGTAATCTGCTTCTACCATCAGTCCTATTAGCCAACGTACAATCATTGGATAACAAAATAGACGAACTACGATCACGGATATCCTACCAAAGGGACATTAAAAACTGTAATATCTTATGTTTCACCGAGTCATGGCTGAACGACGACATGGATAACATACAGCTGGCGGGATATACGCTGCATCGGCAAGATAGAACAGCTGCCTCTGGTAAGACAAGTGGCGGCGGTCTGTATATATTTGTAAACAACAGCTGGTGCACGAAATCTAATATTAAGGAACTGTCGAGGTTTTGCTCGCCTGAAGTAAAATATCTCATGATAAGCTGCAGACCTCACTATTTACCAAGAGAGTTTTCATATATATTTTTCGTAGCTGTCAATTTACCACCACGAACCGATGCTGGCACTAAGACCGCACTCAATGAGCTGTGTAAGGCAATAAGCAAACAGGAAAACGCTCATCCAGAGGCGGCGCTCCTAGTGGCCGGGGACTTTAATGCAGGGAAACTTCAATCCATTTTACCTAATTTCTACCAGCATGTTAAATGTGCAAACAGAGGGAAAAAAAACTCTAGACTACCTTTACTCCACACACAGAGACGCGTACAAAGCTCTCCCTCACCCTCCATTTGGCAAATCTGACCATAATTATATCCTCCTGATTCCTGCTTACAAGCAAAATCTAAAGCAGGAAGCACCAGTGACTCGGTCAATAAAGAAGTGGTCAGAAGATGCAGATGCTAAGCTACAGGATTGTTTTGCTAGCACAGACTGGAATATGTTCCGGGATTCTTCCAATGGCATTGAGGAGTACACCACATCAGTCACTGGCTCATCCATAAGTGCATTGATGACGTCGTCCCCACAGTGACCGTACGTACATACCCCAACCAGAAGATATGGATTACAGGCAACATCCGCACTGAGCTCCAACCCGGTATGCCCTCGGACGAACCATCAAACAGGCAAAGCGTCAATACAGGACTAAGATTGAATCGTACTACACTGGCTCCGACGCTCGTCGGATGTGGCAGGGCTTGCAAACTATTACAGACTACAAAGGGAAACACAGCCGCGAGCTGCCCAGTGACACGAGCCTACCAGACAAGCTCAATTACTTCTATGCTCGCTTCGAGGCAAGCAACACTGAAGCATGCATGAGAGCATCAGCTGTTCCGGACAACTGTGTGATCACGCTCTCCGTAGCCGATGTGAGTAAGACCTTTAAATAGGTCAACATTCACAAGGCCGCAGGACCAGTGGTCTAAGGCACTGCATTGCAGTGCTAGCTGTGCCACTAGCTGTGCCACTAGAGATCCTGGTTCGAATCGTAGCCGGCCGTGACCGGGAGACCCATGGGGCGGCGCGCAATTGGCCCAGCGTCGTCCAGGGTAGGGGAGGGAATGGCCGGCAGGGATGTAGCTCAGTTGATAGAGCATGGCGTTTGCAACGCCAGGGTTGTGGGTTCGATTCCCACAGGGGGTAGGATTTTTTTTTTAAATAATGTAAGTCGCTCTGGATAAGAGCGTCTGCTAAATGACGTAAATGTAAATGTAAATGTAGATTACCAGGATGTGTATTCTGAGCATGCGCTGACCAACTTTCAAGTGTCTTCACTGACATTTTCAACCTGTCCCTGACTGAGTCTGTATTACCAACATGTTTCAAGCAGACCACCATAGTCCCTGAGCTCAAGAACACTAAGGTAACAATGACTACCGACCCATAGCACTCACTTCTGTAGCCATGAATCGCTTTGAAAGGCTGGTCATGGCTCACATCAACACCATTATCCCAGAAACCCTAGACCCACTCCAATTTGCATACCGCCCCAACAGATCCACAGATGATGCAATCTCTATTGCACTCCACACTGCCCTTTCCCACCTGGACAAAAGGAACACATACGTGAGAATGCTGTTCATTGACTACACCTCAGCGTTCAACACCATAGTGCCCTCAAAGCTCATCACTAAGCTAAGGACCCTGGGACTAAACACCTCCCTCTGCAACTGGATCCTGGACTTCCTGACGTGCCGCCCACAGGTGGTAAGGGTAGGTAACAACACATCTGCCACACTGATCCTCAACACGGGGGCCCAGTCCCCAGTCCCCTCCCGTGCTCAGTCCCCTCCTGTATTCCCTGTTCATCCATGACTGCATGGCCAGGCACGACTCCAACACCATCATTAAGTTTGCCGACGACACAAAAGTGGTAGGCCTGATCACAGACAACGATGAGACAACATATAGGGAGGAGGTCAGAGACCTGGCCTCGTGGTGCCAGGATAACAATCTCTCCCTCAACGTGATCAAGACAAAGGAGATGATTTTGGACTACAGGAAAAAGAGAACCGAGCATGCCCCCATTCTCATCGATGGGGCTGTAGCCGGTTGAGAGCTTCAAGTTCCTTGGTGTCCACATCACCAACGAACTATCATGGTCCAAACACACCAAGACAGTCGTGAAGAGGGCATGACAACGCCTATTACCGCTCAGGAGACTGAAAAGATTTGGCATGGGTCCTCAGATCCTCAAAAAGTTCTACAGCTGCACCATCGAGAGCATCCTGACTGGTTGCATCACTGCCTGGTATGGCAACTGCTCGGCCTCCGACCGCAAGGCACTACAGAGGGTAGTGCGTACAGCCCAGTACATCCCTGGGGCCAAGCTTCCTGCCATCCAGGACCTCTATACCAGGCGGTGTCAGAGGAAGGCTCTTATCCAGAGCGACTTACAGTTAGTGAGTGAATAATTTTTTTTTCAGAATTATCTATGCATAGTCACTTTAACTCTACCTACAGGTACATATTACCTCAATTACCTCAAATAACCTCTTCCCCCGCACGTTGACTCTGTACCGGTACCACCTGTATATAGCCTCCCTAATTTATTTTATTGCTGCTCTTTAATTATTTGTTACCGTATTGGTCCGAATATAAGACGACCCTGATTATAAGACGACCCCCCGTTTTTCAACACAAACATTTAGAAAAACAGATTTGCAGACTAGATTTGCCGAACAAAGAACTTCATTTTATTTTAAAATAACAATATTAAAAACACAGTGAATTAAACACAAAGGCAAACTATGTACAGTATGATTCAAAATTAATATCAAGCAATAATAAAGCAACATTTTTAAATAACAGAGAAAATACAGGCCACACATTTAACTAAACTTAACAAAAATTCGCCAAACTTCTCCTCCGATGTCTCTCTATCCCTCACACACGTCCTCTGCCCCGCTGTGTTCGCTCTCGCTGTCATCGCTCCCCAGCTGCTCCGCTTCCACCGGCTCCTCCCAAAGCACGTCGTCCTCGCTGCCGTCCAATGCATTTGAGATGCAACATTTTTTAAAGCCATCGATGATGCTCTGTGAGGGAATAGCATCCCATGCATGCAGGATCCATTCACACAGTAGACGGACTGACGGCTTCTGTATTTTCCCGGTCGGTGTGAGTGCGTGGTTGCCAGACAGGAGCCACTCTGTGTATTTTTTTCGCAGGTTATCCTTGAAAGGCTTGTTCACAACTACGTCCAACACCTGTAGCTGGCTTGTCATTCCCCCTGGTATGATCACAAGATCCCCGTTCATTGCTCGCACCTGACTTTTCACGGGCTCAGTCAGATGTCCGCGGAACGCATCCAGAACGAGCATGTTCCTCCTCTTCCTCAGTCCCCCGTAGCGTGCGCCCCACACAACCTTTAGCCAGTCCACTACAAGCCCCGACTCCATCCAGCCCTTCTCCTGGGCGCGCACAATAATGCCAGCTGGCATTGGGTCCTTTGGCACAGTCTTACGCTTAAGAATGACATACGGGGGGAGTTTGCTGCCACCAGCGAGACATGTCAACATGACAGTGACGCGGCTCTTCTCGTTGCCCGTTGATTTCACCAACACAGACTTTTCTCCCTTTCTATTGACAGTCACCGATGTTGGCATGTCGAAATAAACGGGTGTCTGATCAGCATTGCCGATCTGATCCAGCGGGTAGGAGTGCTTCTTCCTCAGGTTGATAACAAAGCGCTGAAACGAAAGCAGCTTCTCTCCGAAGTCTGACGGCAGGCGTTGGGCCAAACTCGTTCTCCGTTTAAGTGACAGTCCATTACGCCGCATCATCCTACGACACCAGCCGAGGCTGGCTTTAAATCCAGTGATGTTGAGCTCTCTGGCGATTTCCAGGGCCTTAACCTGGATGACAGCTCTGGTAATGGGCATTCCCTCACTTCTTTTTTCCCTGACATATTCAAAAACCCTCCGGTCAACCTCAATGAAACGACCACTTTGAGGACCACGGAAGGATTTTCGCTGACTGTTAGCATCTTTTAGACGTTGTTTTTCTGCTCGCCATCTTCTTACATTACACTCAGTGACCCCGAATGTCTTGGCAGCTTGGCAGTTGTTAGATGACTCTGCCTTATTGACAACCATTATTTTGAAATTGGCATCATAGCTCCTCCGCTGTTGTTTATTGACCTGGCCCACTTTTGAGCCACTTGTCTCTAAATGGTCAGCCTGTCTTTCCATCTTTAAACACCGGTAACGGGCTGGTTGTTAAGGACGCCTCTTCCCTCCGTCCGGAACGAATTTTTGGCGCCATCTGTGCCCGCGAATGTGTATTGACATTTAAAGGGAGCGCCGAAGAAGAGAAACTGCGCTCTGAATACTAGACCCCGAATATAAGACGACCCGACTTTTTTGGACCTATTTCGAGGGGAAAAAAGGCCGTCTTATATTCGGACCAATACGGTAGTTATATTTTTTGGTTATCAATTTTTTACATAACACTTATTTTTCTTAAAACTGCATTGTTGGTTAAGGGCTTGTAAAGTAAGCATTTCACTGTAAGGTCTACAGCTGTTGTATTCGGCGCATGTCACAAATGAAATGTGATTTGATTTGAGAGAGATGGAGAGACAGAAAGGCAGAGAGAGAGGGGGAGAGAGAGCGAGAGAGAGAGAGAGAGAGAGAGAGAGAGAGAGAGAGAGAGAGAGAGAGAGAGAGAAGAGAGAGAGATAGATAGAGAGAGAGAGACAGAAGAGAGAGACAGAGAGAGAGAGAGAGAGAGAGAGAGAGAGAGAGAGAGAGAGAGAGCGAGAGAGAGAGAGAACTAATTAGCTTAGCATATTACTTATCTTCCTCCAGACTGTTGCTGCTAGGGAATGCCACAGACAATCACAGTCAATTCTTCCACTCAGCGGAGAGAGTGATTGAGAGAGAGAGAGAGAGAGAGAGAGAGAGAGAGAGAGAGAGAGAGCGAGAGAGAGAGAGAGAGAGAGAGAGAGAGAGTGAGATGGAGAAAGAGAGAGAGAGAGAGAGAGAGAGAGCGAGATGGAGAGAGAGAGAGAGAGAGAAAGAGAGAGAGTGAGATGGAGAAACAGAAAGGCAGAGAGAGAGAGAGCGAGAGAGAGCGAGAAAGAGAGAGAGAGAGAGAGAGAAAGAGAGAGAGATGGAGCAGAAGGACATGGTCAGACACTGTCTTTTAACTAATACGAGGGGCTGTAGAGAGAGGGTTAGAGTGGCAAGGGAAGAGACAGAACTGGGTATACAGACAGACAGACAGACAGACAGAGATAGAGGGAGTTATGGGAAGAGAAGGATGGAGACAGAGTAATAATAATAATAATAATAATAATAATAATATGCCATTTAGCAGACGCTTTTATCCAAAGCGACTTACAGTCATGTGTACATACATAAGAGTGAAAGAGCAACTGCTTTTCATCAGTGAAGTTACATTTCAATGCTCTCCCTGACAACACATGATCTAAATCTGGCTTTATCACAGGATAATGCATTAATCTGAGCCCAACTGAATAAAACATTGTATGAGACCGTCCCTGCACTTCATCATTACTCATACAGGGTATGACCATTACGGCGACACACAAAAGCCATCTTCACACTCACGCTCTGTGTAATGACGAGGTTCAGAGTGTGAACGGGGGACTGCAGATGTAAATGAGCTGTCAGCTAAATCTGGTGCAATGCATCACTTCTCATATTCGGAGACTTATGTTTTGTTGTACATTGTCCCTGACAAATAAACATAACAAATAAAACATGCGGTGCCAGGGACTGTTGTGGGATGTTTTGTACATAAGTAATATTTTGTGGTTGTGATCGCTAAGTTGTTTGGAACATGGTGGTTTCAACCATAGAAAAATTGCTAAGCTGAAAATGAAGCTACTCATTTAATTCTAAGCAACAACAAAAAAAAAAAAATATATATATACATTTAATTTCATACAGCCTAAATGTGAAATGTATAGGCATGTTGTTGATGTGTTGTTGGAATGCTGAGCGCTCCTGCCAGTCTGTAGCGTGTCACAAATGCTTCACAATTTATTTATTTAATGGCAGGCTATAGCCTTGAAATAATACTAATAATATAGCCTAAATAAGGCTACCTGGTTTGCTCCTGACTGATTTAGAGTTAGTATGTTGTTTAATAGCCTGTTGAAATGTTGAACCTCAATTGATAGTGACAGAATCACACATTACTTCCCAAGCAAAGTAAAAGATGTGTCTCCTCGGTTATAGAAGGTTGTAGCGCAGCCTCCGAGTGCAATAGAGACAAACCAAACATATATCCATTTGCATCGCTGTCATGTCTTTCCCCGGCATTTAACAGCTTGTTTCTAGCGTCAAGCATTGCGGACTAAAGCGTCATTATAGGTCACTATATATAATCAGGTCCATTAATTGATAGAAAAAAATCTTAAGCTAACAAGGGGTAGGCCTGTGCTTTTAGCCATGTTCTTTAACAAAACCCACAAAACCCTCACACACCCCTTCAATTCGAGCCCTGGTTTTAACGTAAAACACCAAGCTCTTCACTGACCCTGAGCTATTTAAGGAGTGCATGGTGACTGAAGGAATTGGCTGACAAAATCTATGGATGGTAGACTATAATGTTGTCTGTTAAACAGGTAGGCCTACCTCTTGTTTCTTGAATAGGAATAAATAGGCTCCAACCCAAAGCCCTCGTGTTGTTAGTAGCCTAAAGTCTAATTAAAACGAAGACTGTTTAAATGAATTAGACCTTTTCAAATTAGCCTACTTTCAGCACATGCTCTGTCCATCTCCACGGCAGCAGTTTCATAGTAATGAGAAGTTATCAGACTCCCGAGTGGCGCAGTGGTCTAAGGCACTGCATCGCAGTGCTAGCTGTGCCACTAGAGATCCTGGTTCGAATCCAGGCTCTGTCGTAGCCGGCCGCGACCGGGAGACCCATGGGGCGGCGCGCAATTGGCCCAGGGTAGGGGAGGGAATGGCCGGCAGGGATGTAGCTCAGTAGATAGAGCATGGCGTTTGCAACGCCTGGGTTGTGGGTTCGTTTCCCACAGGGGGTATGAAAAAAATATATATATATGTATGCACTAACTGTAAGTCGCTCTGGATAAGAGCGTCTGCTAAATGACAAAAATGTAAATGTTATGTAAATAACTCGGAATATGGCTTATTGTGAGGTCAATAACTCTGATAAATAGCTTAATTATGGGCAACTAAATATATTGTTTTTTACGAGGAAGCAGTAGCAAGCTCCCTTCCGTCCTCCTCCTCATCTTCATGCTCTCCCTCTCAAACTGAACACAACGTAGTCCGTGAGCGCAGACAGTAAAACAAATTTGGACTAATGCGATTTTTTTTTGGACTTTGACTCGCCTCCGGAAGTGCCACCGTACACAGCACAGTCATTGGTCAGGCAGCACAAAAGGGTTTACAACAGAAAGAGCAGGGCAGGCCGGGACTCATGATTGGGAACGCCTATCCATTGCAGTGTGTAATGCAGTGTAGCCTAGTTTTATATACACCATCTATGGGTCATCTGATTGAGACCACACTAGGCACACTTGATATTGCGCGCCCAGCAGAGAACGAGAGGCATCATCGGGCAAAGGTGAGATACTATAATAAGCAACTAATTCTCAAACCCTGAGCAATATGACATTTAATGAATTACAAATGGCATGACTTCCCCTGGACTAAATAAAAAAAATACTAAAACCTCCCTCTGACTGAAATGTAAAAAGCATGACCCTCCCCCATTTACCTACGAGTAACAATTGTGTACATTTTGACCGCTCCCTTATGGGTTTGACCACACAAAACTGTCAACAGTAAGTCACTTCGGATCTTTGGATACAAGCAATTACTACATTCCAATAAGGTTCCGTTATACAGTGGCTGTAAGTCTGAGCTTCACATTGAGGTGATGTGGTCATATTGAACTGGAATCAGGGACGTACCGTGCAGTAGCCAATAGTGTAAAGCTCTTGACAGGGGGAAACACACACAAATAAACAAGACAAACACACACAGACTAGTAAACAACAACACATCTATCTTCCCCTCTAGACACATCTATCTTCTCCTCTAGACACATCTATCTTCCTCTCTGGACACATCTATCTTCTCCTCTAGACACATCTATCTTCCCCTCTAAACACATCTATCTTCCCCTCTAGATACATCTATCTCCCCCTCTAGTAAACAACAACACACATATATCTCCCCCTCTGGTAAACAACAACATACATCTATCGCCCCCTCTAGTAAATAACAACAACACATCTATCTCCCCCTCTAGTAAACAACAACATACATATATGTCCCCCTCTAGTAAACAACAACATACATATATGTCCCCCTCTAGTAAACAACAACACACATCTCCCCCTCTAGTGAACAACAACACACATCTATCTCCCCCTCTTTCTTTCTCTCTTTCTGAGGGAATTCATTAGCATGCTGCTGATTTATGCGGAGCTCCTGTCAGTGCATAATTACCAGATGAAGATTGTTTATGATGACTTTGCAGCAGGAATGTAAAGCATATGGAAAACATTATTGGTTTAGACCAGAGGCGGAGGGAGGGAGGGAGGGAGGGTGGGAAAAAATAGCTGGTGGACATGGGGACGGAGAAGGAAGAAAAGGTGTGTGGAGGCAGGAAGAGAGAGAGAGATGGAGGGAGAGAGATGGGGGGAGAGAGATGGAGGGAGAGAGGACCGGTGGACTTGAATGAGAAAGAAAACAATGTGTAATTTCATGTGAGAGCATCTGTCTGTTTGTTTTGTTAGCGCTTATGTTTTTGCTTAATTTGTGTGTCTGTGTTTTTGGTGTCTGCGTGTGTGTGTGCGTGTGTGTGTGTGTGTTTGGTGTGTGTGTACATGCATGTCTACGTGTTTATTTTGGGTGTGTGAGAATGAGTCATAGCACACAATTCACGAGGCTTACCTTGACATTGGTGTGACACACACAGCCAGTCAAAAGGTGTGTACATCTTAGACGATAGTCTCATCTAACCTCAGGTCAGGATTTCTCACTGGGATGTGTGTGTGTGTGTGTGTGTGTGTGTGTGTGTGTGTGTGTGTGCATTCCTACATGTCTTGTCTATCTTGTCTATTGTGATGTGTGTGAGAGTGAGCGGGACAGAGCAAGGTCATGACAGATCAATACCCATGCTAGAGACAGACAGCACACACACACACACACACACACACACACGGTTCACAACATAACAGAGCATTTAACCACCACACATCACTACCATCCACTCCCACAGCGAGAGAGTGAGAGAGAGAAAGAGAGAGAGAGAGAGAGGATCTGGCTAAAAATACTTGAATCATTATAGAACCAATTGCCCTTTATGGTTGTGAGGTCTGGGATCCGCTCACCAACCAAGAATTCACAAATGAGACAAACACCAAATTGAGACTCTGCATGTACAATGTAAAATACCAAATAATGCATGCAGAGCAGAATTAGGCCGATACCCACTAATGATCAAATCCAGAAAAGAGCCGTTAAATTCTACAACCACCTAAAAGGAAGCGATTCCCAAACCTTCCATAACAAAGCCATCACCTACAGAGAGATTAACCTGGAGAAGAGTCCCCTAAGCATGCTGGTCCTGGGGCTCTGTTCACAAACACAAACAGACCCCACAGAGCCCCAGGACAGCAACACAATTAGACCCAACCAAATCATGAGAAAACAAAAAGAGAATTACTTGACACATTGGAAAGAATTAACAAAAGAAACAGAGCAAACAAGAATGCTATTTCGCCCTAAACAGAGAGTACACAGTGGCAGAATACCTGACCACTGTGTTCTGACCCAAAATTAAGGAAATCTTTGACTATGTACAGACTCAGTGAGCATAGCCTTGCTATTGAGAAAGGCCGCCGAAGGCAGACCTGGCTCTCAAGAGAAGACAGTCTATGTGCACACTGCCCACAAAATGAGGTGGAAACTGAGCTGCACTTCCTAACCTCGTGCCAAATGTATGACCATATTAGAGACACATATTTCCCTCAGATTACAGCGATCCACAAAGAATTCTAAAACAAATCAAATTTGGATAAACTCCCATATCTATTGGGTGAAAAATGACAGTCTGGCATCACAGCAGCAAGATTTGTGACCTGTTGCCACAAGAAAAAGGCAACCAGTGAAGAACAAACACCATTGTAAATACAACCCATATTTATGTTTATTTATTTTTGTTTTTCTACTTTAACTATTTGCACATCATTATAACACTATATATAGACATAATATGACATTTCAAATGTCATTATTCTTTTGGAACTTCTGAGTGTAATGTTTACTGTTAATATTTATTGTTTATTTCACTTTTGTTTACTATCTACTTCACTTGCTTTGGCAATGTTTGTATTTTTGTACGAAAGTATTTGAAAGCCAAGTTAACAAACAGATCACCGACCATTTCGAATCCCACCGTACCTTCTCCGCTATGCAATCCGGTTTCTGAGCTGGTCATGGGTGCGAGTGCACCTCAGCCACGCTCAAGCCACGCTCAAGGTCCTAAACGATATTATAAATGCGATCGATAAAAGACAGTACTGCGCAGCCGTCTTCATCGACCTGGCCAAGGCTTTCGACTCTGTCAACGACCGCATTCTTATTGGCAGACTAAATAGCCTTGGTTTCTCTAATGACTGCCTCGTCTGGTTCACCAACTACTTCTCAGATAGAGTTCAATGTGTCAAATCGGAGGGCCTGTTGTCTGGACCTCTGGCGGTCTCTATGGGGGTGCCACAGGGTTCAATTCTCGGGCCGACTCTATTCTCTGTGTATATCAATGATGTCGCTCTTGCTGCTGGTGACGCTCGGATCCACCTCTATGCAGACGACACCATTTTGTATACATCTGGCCCTTCATTGGACACTGTGTTAACAAACCTCCAAACGAGCTTCAACGCCATACAACACTCCTTCCGTAGCCTTCAAATGCTCTTAAACACTAGTAAAACTAAATGCATGCTCTTCAACCGAACGCTGCTTGCACCCGCCCACCCGACTAGAATCACTACTCTCGGCGGGTCTGACCTAGAGTATGTGGACAACTACAAATACCTAGATGTTTGGTTAGACTGTAAACTCTCCTTCCAGACTCACATTAAGCATCTCCAATCAAAAGTTAGATCTAGAATCGGCTTCCTATTTCGCAACAAAGCCTCCTTCACTCATGCTGCCAAACATGCCCTCGTAAAACTGACTATCCTACCGATCCTTGACTTCGGCGATGTCATTTACAAAATAGCCTCCAACCCTCTACTCAGCAAATTGGATGTAGTCTATCACAGTGCCATCCTTTTTGTCATCAAAGCCCCATATACTACCCACCATTTTGACCTGTACGCTCTTGTTGGCTGGCCCTCACTACATATTCGTCGCCAAACCCACTGGCTCCAGGTCATCTATATATCACTGCTAGGCAAATCCCTGTCTTATCTTAGCTCACTGGTCACCATAGCAACACCCACCCGTAGTCTGCGCTCCAGCAGGTATATCTCACTGGTCATCCCCAAAGCCAACACCTCCTTTGGCCGCCATTCCTTCCAGTTCTCTGCTGCCAATGACTGGAACGAACTGCAAAAATCTCTAAAGCTGGAGGCTCTTATCTCCCTCACTAACTTTAAGCGTCAGTTGTCAGAGCAGCTTACCGATCACTGCACCTGTACACAGCCTTTCTGTAATTAGCCCATCCAACTACCTCATCCCCATATTGTTATTTATTTTGCTAATTTGCACCCCAGTATCTCTATTTGCACATCATCTTTTGCACATCTATTATTCCAGTGTTAATACGAAATTGTAACTATTTTGCACTATGGCCTATTTATTGCCTTACCTCCATAACTTACTACATTCACACACAATGTATATATATTTTCTGTTGTATTTTTCACTTTATGTTTTGTTTACCCCATTTGTAACTCTGTGTTGTTGTTTTTATCACACTGCTTTGCTTGATCTTGGCCAGGTCGCAGTTGTAAATGAGAACTTGTTCTCAACTGGCTTACCTGGTTAAATAATAAAATAAAATAAAATAAAAAATGTTAACATGTGTATCTCATGCCAATAAAGCCCTTAAATTGAATTGAATTGAATTGAGAGAAAGAGGGGGGGAGAGAGAGAGAAATGTCAGAGAGAGAGAGAGGGGGGGGAGAGAGAGAGAGGGGGGGGAGAGAGGGGGGGAGAAATGTCAGAGAGAGAGATGGGGGGAGAGAGAGAGAGAGGGGGGGAGAAATGTCAGAGAGAGAGAGGGGGGAGAGAGAGAGAGGGGGGGAGAAATGTCAGAGAGAGAGAGAGAGAGAGAGAGAGAGAGAGAGAGAGAGAGAGAGAGAGAGAGAGAGAGAGAGAGAGAGAGAGATCTTCTGCACAGATTCTGCCAGACCTGGGCCCTGACAGTAAATCTCAGTAAGACAAAAATAATGGTGTTCCAAAAAAGGTCCAGTTGCCAGGACCACAAATACAAATTCCATCTAGACACCGGTACCCTTGAGCACACAAAAAACGATACATACCTCGGCCTAAACATCACCGCCACAAGTAACTTCCACAAAACTGTGAACGATCTGAGAGACAAGGCAAGAAGGGCCTTCTATGCCATCAAAAGGAACATAAAATTCGACATACCAATTAGGATCTGGCAAAAAATACTTGAATCAGTTATAGAACCCATTTCCCTTTATGGTTGTGAGGTCTGGGGTCCGCTCAACAACCAAGAATTCACAAAATGGGACAAACACCAAATTGAGACTGCCTGCAGAATTCTGCAAAAATATCCTCAGTGTACAACGAAAAACATCAAATAATGCATGGAGAGCAGAATTAGGCCAATACCTGCTAATTCAATCCAGAAAAGGGCCGTTAAATTCTACGACCATTTAAAAGGAAGCGATTCACAAACCTTCTATAACAAAGCCATCACCTACAGAGAGATGAACTTGGAGAAAAGTCCCCTAAGTAAGCTGGTCCTGGGGCTCTGTTCACAAACACAAACAGACCCACAGAGCCCCAGGTCAACAACAACACAATTTGACCCAACCAAATCATGAGAAAACAAAAAGAGACTTACTTGACACATTGGAAAGAAATAACAAAAAAACTGAGCAAACTAGAATGCTATTTGGCCCTAAACAGAGAGTACACAGTGTCAGAATACCTGACCATTGTGACGGAACCAAACTTAAGGAAAGCTTTGACTCTGTACAGACTCAGTGATCATAGTCTTGTTATTGAGAAAGGCGGCAGGCCTTTGAAAATTGGTCCACAACGACCAGGATCGTGGTGTTCCCTTGCTGTGAGGAAGGAGGAGGTCGTCGGGTAATCTTGGCTTTAAACATAGTTTGGGCTTTGTCGAGTAAGGCTTAAACTATGTATTTAGATTGTAGTTAGGTATTGTAGGTAGGTATCGTGGGTTGTTGTATGTAATTATTGTAGGTTAGTATTGTATTGGGCTGTGCCGGGTGTAGCACGAAGCTAGCTAGCTAGCTAACTCACCACCTGGACTAGCTGGCGAGTAGCTATTAGCAACGGTATAGTTGTTTCACGCCTGAGAGTGCCTGTAATTACGCCAGCTGGCTGCCTACAATAATTACATACAATAATTGCCTACCATTCAGCTGTTTTCTAACCTCATTGTCTGAACCGTTAACGTTAGGTAGCAAGGGGCTACTGTGCTTGAAATTTAGCTAGCTTGTTGCTACCTGGATAGCTACTAGTAAACAATAGCTGGAACGACCGAGCGAACAGACGCGAACTGGCTGAGTCAATTCAGTGGCTAGCTTTGCACTTGGCTAGCTAACAGTAGCTGCTAGGGGTAAGTCATAACCTACACTTGTGTTTTGTTTTTTACATATTGATAGCCCGAGTCGTTCAAGGAATTCGGGACATGGGTGACTAGTTAACGTTAGTTTGGCTCTCTCTGTGTGTTCGTGCTGTGAAAGGAGGGGTTCTTCTTTGTCTGAAAGCAATGGCTAGCTAGTTTGCTAACTATTCTAGCTAACTAACTGGCTGAATAAGTTGACGACAGACTCGCTCAAGCTGTCGGGACTAACCCACAACGTTAGACACGGACACGAACGATCTGCTTGCGTGTTGATACACTGGTGGTTTGTTGTCGCCGAGTATTGGCGCTAAACCGTGTTGTTGGAGACCGGCATGCTAGCTGGCTGTGGCGTCTTATGACGAGGTGCCCGGACGTTTTTCACGGAATAATACTGCACCTAGTTAGCTAGCTGAATAAACTAAGTTAGTCTATTCCTAGAAAACATTGAACCGCTGTAGTTTACAACAATTATAGTTTCTGAGGTGGAAGTTGGGAGAGTTATATTTGGGAGTTGTGGTGAGGGAGGCCCTGCTCTCTCCTTTCCCAGATGTTTAGTTCATTTCATTCCGATCTCCTCTGCATTATTGTAGCCATCTGCTGCAGCCTGTCAACTATGCCTCTGCCTATCCCTGTTCTCTCCTCTCCGCACAGGCTACACAAACGCCTCACACCGCGTGGCTGCTGCCTCTCTAACCTGGTGGTCCCTGCACGCACGACCCACGTTGAGTTCCAGGTCTCAGGAAGCCTCTGGAACTGCCGTTCTGCTGCCAACAAGGCAGAATTCATCTCAGCCTATGCTACCCTCCAGTCCCTCGACTTCTTGGCGCTGACGGAAACATGGATTACCACTGAAAACACTGCTACTCCTGCTGCTCTCTCCTCGTCTGACCATGTGTTCTCGCATACCCCGAGACCATCTGGTCAGCGGGGTGGTGGCACAGGAATCCTCATCTCTCCCAAGTGGACATTCTCAATTTTTCCCCTGACCCATCTGTCTATCTCCTCATTTGAATTCCATGCTGTCACAGTCACTAGCCCATTTAAGCTTAACATCCTTGTCATCTATCGCCCTCCAGGTTCCCTTGGAGAGTTCATCAATGAGCTTGACGCCTTGATAAGTTCCTTTCCTGAGGATGGCTCACCCCTCACAGTTCTGGGGGATTTCAATCTCCCTACGTCTAAATTTGACTCATTTCTCTCTGCCTCCTTCTTTCCACTCCTCTCCTCTTTTGACCTCACCCTCTCACCGTCCTCCCCTACTCACAAGGCAGGCAATACGCTTGACCTCATCTTTACTAGATGCTGTTGTTCTACTAATCTCACTGCAACTCCCCTCCAAGTCTCCGACCACTACTTTGTATCCTTTTCTCTCTCCCTCTCCTCCAACACTACTCACTCTGCCCCTACACAGATGGTAATGCGCCGTCGCAACCTTCGCTCTATCTCTCCCGCTACTCTCTCCTCTTCCATCCTATCATCTCTTCCCTCTGCTCAGTCCTTCTCCCTCCAATCTCCTGATTCTGCCTCCTCAACCCTCCTCTCCTCCCTTTCTGCATCCTTTGACTCTCTATGTCCCCTATCCCCCCGGCCGGCTCGGTCCTCCCCTCCAGCTCCGTGGCTTGATGACTCATTGCGAGCTCACAGAACAGAGCTCCGGGCAGCTGAGCGGAAATGGAAGAAAACTAGACTCCCTGCGGACCTGGCATCTTTTCACTCCCTCCTCTCTACATTTTCTTCATCTGTTTCTGCTGCTAAGGCCACTTTCTACCACTCTAAATTCCAAGCATCTGCCTCTAACCCTAGGAAGCTCTTTGCCACATTCTCCTTCCTGCTGAATCCCCCCCCCCCCCTCCTCCTCACTCTCTGTGGATGACTTCGTCAACCATTTTGAAAAGAAGGTTGACGACATCCGATCCTCATTTGTTAAGTCAAATGACACTGCTGGTCCTGCTCACACTGCCCTACCCTATGCTTTGACTTCTTTCTCCCCTCTCTCTCCAGATAAAATCTTGCGACTTGTGACGGCAGGCTGCTCAACAACCTGCCCGCTTGACCCTATCCCCTCCTCTCTTCTCCAGACCATCTCCGGTGACCTTCTCCCTTACCTCACCTCGCTGATCAACTCATCCTTGACCGCTGGCTATGTCCCTTCCGTCTTCAAGAGAGCGAGAGTTGCACCCCTTCTCAAAAAACCAACACTCGATCCCTCTGATGTCAACAACTACAGACCAGTATCCCTTCTTTCTTTTCTCTCCAAAACTATTGAGCGTGCCGTCTTTAGCCAACTCTCTTGCTATCTCTCTCAGAATGACCTTCTTGATCCAAACCAGTCAGGTTTCAAGACTGGTCATTCAACTGAGAATGCTCTTCTCTGTGTCACGGAGGCTCTCCGCACTGCTAAAGCTAACTCTCTCTCCTCTGCTCTTGTCCTTCTAGACCTGTCTGCAGCCTTTGATACTGTGAACCATCAGATCCTCCTCTCCACCCTCTCCGAGCTGGGCATCTCCGGCGCGGCTCACTCTTGGATTGCGTCCTACCTGACCGGTCGCTCCTACCAAGTGGCGTGGCGAGAAGCTGTCTCCGCACCACGTGCTCTCACCACTGGTGTCCCCCAGGGCTCAGTTCTAGGCCCTCTCCTATTCTCGCTATACACCAAGTCACTTGGCTCTGTCATATCCTCACATGGCCTCTCCTATCATTGCTACGCTGACGACACACAACTAATCTTCTCCTTTCCCCCTTCTGATAACCAGGTGGCGAATCGCATCTCTGCATGTCTGGCAGACATATCAGTATGGATGACGGATCACCACCTCAAGCTGAACCTTGGCAAGACGGAGCTGCTCTTCCTCCCGGGGAAGGACTGCCTGTTCCATGATCTCGGTTGACAACTCCGTTGTGTCCTCCTCCCAGAGTGCGAAGAGCCTTGGCGTGACCCTGTACAACACCCCTGTAGTTCTTCGCTAACATCAAGGCGGTGACCCGATCCTGTAGGTTCATGCTCTACAACATTCGGAGAGTACGACCCTGCCTTACACAGGAAGCGGCACAGGTCCTAATCCAGGCACTTGTCATCTCCCGTCTGGATTACTGCAACTCGCTGTTGGCTGGGCTCCTTGCATGTGCCATTAAACCCCTACAACTCATCCAGAATGCCGCAGCCCGTCTGGTGTTCAACCTTCCCAAGTTCTCTCACGTCACCCCGCTCCTCCGCACACTCCACTGGCTTCCAGTTGAAGCTTGCATCTGCTACAAGACCATGGTGCTTGCCTACGGAGCTGTGAGGGGAACGGCACCTCCGTACCTTCAGGCTCTGATCAGTACCTACACCCAAACGAGGGCACTGCGTTCATCCACCTCTGGCCTGCTGGCTCCCCTACCTCTGCGGAGGCATAGTTCCCGCTCAGCCCAGTCAAAACTGTTCGCTGCCCTGGCACCCCAATGGTGGAACAAGCTCCCTCACGACGCCAGGACAGTGGAGTCACTCACCACCTTCCGGAGACATTTGAAACCCCACCTCTTTAAGGAATACCTGGGATAGGATAAAGTAATCCTTCTACCCCCCCCCCCCCCCCCCTTACTCCAACCCCCCCCCCCCCCCCCCCCCCCCCCTTCATGTGGGTGTAATTTGTAAAGTGGTTACCCCACTGGCTATAAGGTGAATGCACCTATTTGTAAGTCGCTCTGGATAAGAGCGTCTGCTAAATGACGTAAATGTAATGTAAATGTAGAGAGAGGCAGATCAGTTAAAAAATCAACACTCAAATGAGACCATGGTCGTTGTGGAACTGGTAAAGGTTTTAACTTACCCACTGGGAGGTGCCTAGGTGCCTTACTCTGGGCGCACACTGAGCAGGAGGAAACATACACCCTCACGTCCTTAGCCAAGGTAGGCCACCAGTACTTTTCGGTCAGTTAGGGCACTGTACGACCGATACCTGGGTGACCAGAGGAGGGTGACGTGTGTGCCCAGTAGATCAGACGATCACAGATAAGCGCAGGCACGTACTGCAGCCCAGCTGGATACTGCGGTGGAGATGGATCTGTGCGTAATGCCTGCGCTATATCCGTGTCCATCGCCCATACTACCGGCGCCACAATTCATGAGTCTGGCAGTATGGGGGTATTGTCTCTGGGCCTCTCCTCTGTATCATACAGCCGGGACAGTGCGTCTGCCTTCACGTTCTTCGTACCCGGAATGTATGACAGTGTGAATTCAAACCGGGTGAAGAATAGGGCCCACCTGGCCTGGCGAGGATTCAGCCTCCTCGCTGCCCGGATGTACTCCAGGTTACGGTGGTCCGTCCAGACGAGGAATGGGTGTTTCGCCCCCTCAAGCCAATGTCTCCACACGGTCAGACAGCTCCCGATCACCAACGCCGTAATTCTGCTCCGCCGGGCTGAGCTTCTTTGAGAAGAACGCACAGGGGTGGAGCATGGGTCTCGTGCCCGAGCGTTGAGACAGGACTGCTCCTATCCCAACCTCAGACGCATCCACCTCCACTACGAACGGTAGTAATGGATCGGGGTGGACCAGTACCGGGGCCGAGGTGAACAGTTCCCTCAGGTTACTGAAGGCCCTGTCAGCCTCAGCAGACCAGCGGAGCCGGGACGGCCCACCCTTCAACAGAGATGTAATGGGAGCTGCGACCTTGCCAAAGCCCCGGATAAACCTCAGATAATAGTTTATCCGGAGATAATGCGGTCGCCCTCCATCTCCACACGTGGTAGAAATGCAGTATCCAAGGAAGGAGACGGACTGCTGGAAAAACATACACTTTTTTGCCTTAGCATAAATGTCATTTTCCAACAGTCGGGCCAGTACTTTGTGAACCAGGGACACATGCTTGGCGCGCGTAGCGGAATACACCAAATTGTCATCGATGTAGACCACTACACCGTGACCAAGCATGTCCCGAAACACCTTGTTCACAAAGGACTGGAAGACGGATGAAGCATTCATCAAACCATAGGGCATCAACAGGTATTCATAATGCCCCGCGGTTGTGCTGAATGCTGTCTTCCACTCATCTCCCTCTCGGATACGCACCAGGTTGTAAGCACTCCTGAGATCTAATTTAGTGAAGAAGCGCGCTCCATGCAATGACTCAACCACTGACGGAATGAGGGGGAGAGGATAACTAAATCTAATCGTCTCCTTGTTCAGTGGTCGATAGTCAATGCACAGGCACAGACCGCCGTCTTTCTTCTTCACAAAAAAGAAAATTGAGGAGGCGGGTGAAGTGGAGGGACGTATGTACCCCTGGCGCAGGGACTCTGTGACGTATGTCTCCATAGCCTCCGTCTGGCTATGTTGGCACTGGCACTGGCGCTGTCATCGTCTGCCCTCGGAGTGCGGTACCACCCAGCTCCATGAGCTCTGGATCCGCGTTGGTCGTGGCGGGAACGGGCAGACCTCCTCCAGGACGTCCTCTGATTGCCAGCAGGTTATCCAGACGAATGGCCATGTCCACCAGTTCGATAAAAGACAAACTGGTGTCACGGCAGGCTAGCTCCCGTCGGACGTCCTCCCGTAGATGGCACCGGAACTGGTTGATCAGGGCCTACTCGTTCCACCCGGATCCTGCTGCCAGAATCCGGAACTCCAGCGCGAACTCCTGTACTGTCCTCGTCCCCTGCCTCAAGTGGACCAGCTGCTCACCCGCCTCTCAACCCTCGGGCAGGTGATCGAAAATTCCCCGAAATAGGTGGGCGAACTCCCTGTAGTCCTCCAACGCGGCTCCTCCTTCTCTCCAAACCGCGTTGGCCCACTCCAGGGCTTTCCCCGAGAGGCAGGAAAAGATGACGGACACCTGCTCTCGATCTGATGGCGCCGGCCTGACACTGGAGCAGTACAGCTCCAGTTGGAGAAGGAATCCATGACATAGAGCCGGCGTCCCATGGAACGCCCGTGGTCGAGATATCTGGATCCCTTCGGGTGCTGTGATGTAGGTGGCTGGATCCGGTTGGCCAGCTGATCTCAATGGATCGGTTCCTCTTCTCTCCAGGCGTTGGACGACCTGAAGAACCCGATCCATCGCTTCCCCCAAGCTGGCCAGCATAGTGGAATGTTCCTGGACCCTTGCCACTATTCCAGGCATGCGCTCCTCTCCTGCTGACTCCATAGGGGTGAGTGATTCTAGGACGAGGTGTGAATGACGGAGTCAGGCGCAGGAGGTAAAACACCGAAATCCAGAGTTTATTCAGTGTTCATGAATAAAGCGCAGCAAGCGTCAAAACGAAACTAGCACAAGGGAAAAATCCACCTTGGCTACATACAAGGAAAGAGTAGCTCAAACGAGCTACTCACTCTCACAATGAACAATCACTCACAAAGGGCAGAGGGAACACTTATACACAGACTAATGAGGGAATGAGTACCAGGTGTGTGTGATTGACAAGACAAGACAAGACAAATGGAGTGATGATAAATGGAGCAGTAGTGGCTAGTAAGCCGGTGACGACGAACGCCGAAACCTGCCTGAGCAAGGAGGAGGGGCAGCCTTGGCTGAATTCGTAAAAATGTTGAAACGAAAATACTGTAATTTGGAAAGTATGCACACTTTATCTGTCAAGTTTACATGCAATATGTTGTGTATATAATATGGACAATTATTAGAGTATTTTTGTTAAAATAGGAATGTGATTTTAGTTTTCTAACGAGATCATGGTTTCATATAAGCTTTGCACCAGTCAGTAGCCACTCCCAAGTGAGCTCAGAGATCGTGTCAGTAAGTAGGAACGCCCCTTTTACCAAGAGGGCATAAAGGCATGAAAGAAACATTCACATCAGACCAGAAAGCGTGGAGACGGAAATGGTTAGAACTTTGAATCTCAACACGAGGTGAAGACGATAAACTCAATAGACCAGAACATTGCCAGTCTGCAGCTGTGCGTGTAAAGTGATCTAGAACTTTGACTAACCACACGAGGTGGAAAGGAGAAAATCCCATCTCAGACAATCACTGCTGAGTATCTGCTCTATTTTAACACTCCACTCCAAGAGTCTCCAGAGTGGCTCAGTAGTCTAAGGCACTGCATCGCAGTGCTAGCTGTGCCACTAGAGATCCTGGTTCGAATCCAGGCTCTGTCGTAGCTGGCCGCGACCGGGAGACCCATGGGGCGGCGCGCAATTGGCCCAGCGTCGTCCAGGGTAGGGGAGGGAATGGCCGGCAGGGATGTACAGTGGGGAAAAAAAGTATTTAGTCAGCCACCAATTGTGCAAATTCTCCCACTTAAAAAGATGAGAGAGGCCAGTAATTTTCATCATAGGTACACGGCAACTATGACAGACAAAATGAGAAAAAAAAATCCTGAAAATCACATTGTAGGATTTTTAATGAATTTATTTGCAAATTATGGTGGAAAATAAGTATTTGGTCACCTACAAACAAGCAAGATTTCTGGCTCTCACAGACCTGTAACTTCTTCTTTAAGAGGCTCCTCTGTCCTCCACTCGTTACCTGTATTAATGGCACCTGTTCAAATTCATTAAAAATCCTACAATGTGATTTTCTGGATTTCTGTTTCTCAATTTGTCTGTCATAGTTGACGTGTACCTATGATGAAAATTACAGGCCTCTCTCATCTTTTTAAGTGGGAGAACTTGCACAATTGGTGGCTGACTAAATACTTTTTTTCCCCACTGTATATATGTAGCTCATTTGATAGAGCATGGTGTTTGCAACGCCAGGGTTGTTTCCCACAGGGGGTATGAAAAAAATAAAATAATGTATGCACTAACTGTAAGTTGCTCTGGATATGGGCGTCTGCTAAATGACTAAAATGTAAACGTAAGCCAGGACATTGTGACCTCTGGTGGACAAGCAGAGCCTTACACCAAAACGGGACAGTAAAACCTACCCCTTCCCCATAGAAGGAGTGATTGGTTTCAACAGAGAGACGACGAACAAAGACATTTACACATAAATACATTCATGACTTCTTACTCCAAACGGGCGGAGGTTCATGAGCAAAGTATCAACGATAAGTTTCACTCTCTCTCCCTATCTACCCCTCCCTCTTTTGATAACCAAGCAGTCATGCTGTTGTTAGTCTGTTAGGGACTTTTTCTCATGTATTAAGTATGTATGTATTCTGTGTTATTATTTAGTTAGCTAGTAAATAAATAATGAAGGCAATTTGTGTAGTGCTGAATCATAAGTAAAGCTGGGGTTCATGCGGATCCAAGAATTCTGCGACCATTCAGAAAGACGACTGATAAGAGGTAATGTATGAAAATGTATGCACTCACTAGCTGTAAGTGGCTCTGGATAAGAGCGTCTGCTAAATGACTAAAATGTAAAATGTAAATGTAATGATTGATACGTTGACTGTTTTATACATATTGATAGGTATAGGTAAAGACCTTTTAGTTTAATTCGGGAGATGGTAACTCTATAAACAACTTCTTCCGCGGTCCAAATCCTAATGAGTTAATTGTTACATCATTAATTTAATTGAGTAACAATTAAACATATTCAGATATTTTAGATAAGTAATATAATTTGGGTACCTTCATGTGGGTGTAATATTTTTTGGGTCAAATGCTATATACAGTGAGGGAAAAAAGTATTTGATCCCCTGATGATTTTGTACGTTTGCCCACTGACAAAGACATGATCAGTCTATAATTTTAACGGTAGGTTTATTTGAACAGTGAGAGACAGAATAACAACAAAAACAAATACAGAAAAACACATGGCAAAAATGTTATTAATTGATTTGCGTTTTAATGAGGGAAATAAGTATTTGACCCCTCTGCAAAACATGACTTAGTACTTGGTGGCAAAACCCTTGTTGGCAATCACAGAGGTCAGACGTTTCTTGTAGTTGGCCACCAGGTTTGCACACATCTCAGGAGGGCTTTGTCCCACTCCTCTTTGCAGATCTTCTCCAAGTCATTAAGGTTTCGAGCTTCAGCTCCCTCCACAGATTTTCTATGGGATTAAGGTCTGGAGACTGGCTAGGCCACTCCAGGACCTTAATGTGCTTCTTCTTGAGCCACTCCTTTGTTGCCTTGGCCATGTGTTTTGGGTCATTGACATGCTGGAATACCCATCCAAGACCCATTTTCAATGCCCTGGCTGAGGGTAGTAGGCCCCGTCCATCGTCCCTTTGATGTGGTGAAGTTGTCCTGTCCCCTTAGCAGAAACCCCCCCCCCCCCCCCCCCCAAAGCATAATGTTTCCAACGGTGGGGTTGGTGTTCTTGGGGTCAGGCAGAATTCCTCCTCCTCCAAACACGGCGAGTTGAGTTGATGCCAAAGAGCTCGATTTTGGTCTCATCTGACCACAACACTTTCACCCAGTTCTCCTCAGAATCATTCAGATGTTCATTGGCAAACTTCAGACGGGCCTGTATATGTGCTTTCTTGAGCAGGGGGACCTTGCGGGCGCTGCAGGATTTCAGTCCTTCACGGCGTAGTGTGTTGAATGCACTTTCTGGATAAGAGCATCTGCTAAATGAATAAAATGACAAATGTAAATGTGATCTCATATTACTGTATTGAATTATTATGTTTTAAATATTGATGCCACAAATATATCATTTGTACAGTTCTTTATTAAAATGTAGTTATTTGTTACATTTGACAGTGTAAAACCTAGCAGTACTCCTTATTTCTCTGAGAGTGAGGTGGATATATAACATTTTGCAAAATACAAATTATTATTTATCTCTCTGAAATGAAACCATCAAGTGATACATTTTAAATAAATATGTGTCTGTCAGTGAACAACCTCATGCCATGATTAGATAGTGAACAAAACACACCAATCTCTTTCAGAATTTAATAAAAGCTAATTTACCAACAATTCTGAAAATTGTTATATATTGTTTTGGAAATAAACTCTTCACTTGTTTGTTAGTTTCCTGTTTGTTAGTTTCCTGTTTGTTAGTTTCCTGTGTGTTAGTTTCCTGTTTGTTAGTTTCCTGTTTGTTAGTTTCCTGTTTGTTAGTTTCCTGTGTGTTAGTTTCCTGTTTGTTAGTTTCCTGTTTGTTAGTTTCCTGTGTGTTAGTTTCCTTGAAAGACTAGTAATACCTATAAGTGTTCACATATGTTTCTGCTTCTCTCTCTTTCTACTTATATGTCCTTCATTGTATGTTTTCTTGATGCTTATTAACTTTCTGAAGTGAGAGAGGAGTGAGAGAGAGGAGAGAGAGTGAGAGAGATAGAGAGAGAGAGTAGAGAGAGTGAGAGTGAAAGAGAGAGAGTGAGAAGAAGAGAGAGAGAGAGAGAGAAAGAGAGTTGAAAGAGATAAAGAGAGAGAGAGAGAGAGACAGAGAGAGAGAGAGAGAGAGAGAGAGAGAGAGAGAGAGATTTTCTCAAGGCGTTCACTCTGAGTCGCTATGTGCAACAGGTTCAGTGAGGTGAAAATTGAAATGCAAATTTGATCTGACTTTGATTAAAACTTTAGCATTTTAATATATCAAACCTTCACTACAAGCTCTGCATAATGTTGATATTTCTTATTTTGGGGAACTCTTAAATTAATTAATGCTCTGAGGTTCAAATGCTTGTCCTCTACGTATCTAAACACACACACACACACACACACACGCACACACAAGAGGGGCAGTGTGTATCCCTGCTGGGGTGAGAAGTTCACACATGCATGGTTGCCTTTGGCCGGTGCCAACATCAGTTTGCCCCTACTGACCTTGCGTGCTGGGAGTGAGGCAACACAATATCCTCACACACACGAACACACAACAAATACACATTAATTCACCAAACAGATACACACACATTACCATTACACGTGCTGATTTGTAGAGTACACACACACACACACACACACACACACACACACACACAGGGCTCACAGGCATTATACTCTATACTGGCTGAAAGCTTCAGGGTCTTACTCTGTCAGATGAGTTCTGAGAGGCCTGGGCGCATTCACGCCAATGTCACTGGGTTACAATATATGTGTGTGTGTGTGTGTGTGTGTCTGTGTGTGTGTGTGTGTGTGTGTACATGCCTGTGTTTGCATATCTGTGTGTGTGCACATACACATTTCCCCCGTCGTGCTGAAGGTAGAAGCACACTAATCGTACGTGCAGCCCTTCTTCATATGGAAGCTCCCTTTATTTGACAAAGAACGAATGGGCTCTAAACTCTTATTGATTGAATTAGCCTTTTCTGTCCAAATTGAATATTCTCCAGCAAAATGGCCAAAAGGGTTCTTAGCAAATTCATCCATCTGGCTCTACCTTTCATACTGTCCAGCCTTCCCAGGAAACACAGAGGGAGAAATGCTACGACCATGACAGAAAGGGATTGGAGAAGCAGTTCTTTTTTCAGAATGCTCTCCTTAGAATGTATTGATTGCCTCCATCTCCCTCTCTCTCTCTCTCTCTCTCTCTCTCTCTCTCTCTCTCTCTCTCTCTCTCTCTCTCTCTCTCTCTCTCTCTCTCTCTCTCTCTCTATCTCTCTCTCTCAGTCTCCTTTACTCTCTGTCTCCCTCTCTGTCTCCCTCTCTCTCTCATGCTCTTTTTCACTCTCTCTCTGTTTCTCTCTCTCTCTCTCTCTCGCTCTTTCTCTCTTTCTCTCTCTCTTTCTGAATTTCTGAACTCGATGTAATCACTGGCAATTTGCTGGGCCCCTCATAGTTGGACTGATGCCCACTGCTGTGCTACTGTGTGTGTGTGTGTGTGTGTGTGTGTGTGTGTGTGCGTGCGTGCGTGTGTGTGTGTGTGTGTGTATGTGTGTGTGCGTGCGTGCGTGCGTGCGATCATGTGTGTGCGTGCGTGCGCACATAGACGATGCTATTTCTGGACAATCAGAACCCACACAGGAGTGGGTTCAGATTTAGGAGAGAGCAGCGGGCGGTGACAAGATGAGGCAAGAGGTCTACAGGAGATGTATACATGGCAAACAAAGCTGTGGTCACAGAGCTATCTCAGACAGTAACTCATTGTTAGTAGAGCTGTGTCTAATAAGATGGAGTGGAGGAAATAGGCATTTTTTTTTGCTGTTCTTCCAATCAGGGTTAGGGTTTAGGCAGTGGTCACAGGGGTGTCTGACAGATCAACACATCATCAGTAGATTGGTATTGGGAGGTCAGTTTCTCATTTTGTCATCATATGATTTTGAGACAATGGATGGGTTCTGTTTGCTATTCACCCAATAAGGGTGGTGAGTTGGGAGGGGGTTACATCTTTCCGGAGAGATACACTATATATACAAAAGTATGTGGACACACCTTCAAATTAGTGGACTCAAATTAGTGGACTTGGCTATTTCAGCCACACCCGTTGCTGACGGGTGTATAAAATCGAGCACACAGCCATGCAATCTCCGTAGACAAACATTGGCAGTAGAATGGCCTTACTGCTCAGTGACCGTCATAGGATGCCACCTTTCCAACAAGTCAGTTTGTCAAATTTATGCCTTCCTAGAGCTGCCCCCGTCAACTGTAAGTGCTGTTATTGTGAAGTGGAAATGTCTAAGAGCAACAACGGCTCAGCTGCGAAGTGGTAGGCCACACAAGCTCACAGAATGGGTCTGTCAAGTGCTGAAGCGCATAGCGTGTAAATATTGTCTGTCCTCGTTTGCAACACTCACTACCGAGTTCCAAACTGCCTCTGGAAGCAACGTCAGCACAATAACTGTTCGTCTGGGGCTTCATGAAATGGGTTTCCATGGCCGAGCAGCCGCACACAAGCCTAAGATCACCATGCGCAATGCCAAGCGTCGGCTGGAATGGTGTAAAGCTCGCCGCCATTGGACTCTGAAGCAGTGGAAATGCTTTCTCTGGAGTGATTAATCATACTTCACCAGCTGGCAGTCCGACAGATGAATCTGGGTTTGGCGGATGCCAGGAAAACGCTACCTTCCCCAATGCATAGTGCCAACTGTAAAGTTTGGAATAATGGTCTGGGGCTGTTTTTCAAGGTTCGGGCTATGCCCCTTAGTTCCAGTGAAGGGAAATCTTAACGCTACAGCATACAATGACATTCTAGACGATTATGTGCTTCCAACTTTGTGGCAACAGTTTGGGGAAGGCCCTTTCCTGTTTCAGCATGACAATGCCCCCGTGCACAAAGCGAGGTCCATACAGAAATGGTTTGTTGAGATCGCTGTGGAAGAACTTGACTGGCATGCACAGAGCCCTGACCTCAACCCCATCGAACAACTTTGGGATGAATTGGAACGTCGACTGCGAGCCAGGCCTAATCGCCCAACATCAGTGCCCAACCTGAGAGGGGGTTAAATCTCACTGGAGTGTTATGGGTGGTGGGTTGGGAGGGGGTTAAATCTCACTGGAGTGTTATGGGTGGTGGGTTGGGAGGGGGTTAAATCTCACTGGAGTGTTATGGGTGGTGGGTTGGGAGGGGGTTACATCTCTCATAGATACATATTAAATATATTTTACTGGATGCCATGCAGTGAGCTTGTAAACATAGAGAGTAGGATTTAACTAACCTCTCCGGTAAATAGAGGAGGAGAGGAATGAGGGAGGAAGAGAGGAAACTCCTTTGTTCTAAATCCCTCGTTCAGTAAAAGGCTGGCTGTACGTTGGTTCAGTAAAAGGCTGTACGTTTGTACTGCTTGTTCTTGCAGTCAGACTGAACATCAGAAAACGCCCGATACAGCACCGCTCCACTCCAGAGAGCTATACAGCACCGCTCCACTCCAGAGAGCTATACAGCACCGCTCCACTCCAGAGAGCTATACAGCACCGCTCCACTCCAGAGAGCTATACAGCACCGCTCCACTCCAGAGAGCTATACAGCACCGCTCCACTCCAGAGAGCTATACAGCACCGCTCCACTCCAGAGAGCTATACAGCACCGCTCCACTCCAGAGAGCTATACAGCACCGCTCCACTCCAGAGAGCTATACAGCACCGCTCCACTCCAGAGAGCTATACAGCACCGCTCCACTCCAGAGAGCTATACAGCACCGCTCCACTCCAGAGAGCTATACAGCACCGCTCCACTCCAGAGAGCTATACAGCACCGCTCCACTCCAGAGAGCTATACAGCACCGCTCCACTCCAGAGAGCTATACAGCACCGCTCCACTCCAGAGAGCTATACAGCACCGCTCCACTCCAGAGAGCTATACAGCACCGCTCCACTCCAGAGAGCTATACAGCACCGCTCCACTCCAGAGAGCTATACAGCACCGCTCCACTCCAGAGAGCTATACAGCACCGCTCCACTCCAGAGAGCTATACAGCACCGCTCCACTCCAGAGAGCTATACAGCACCGCTCCACTCCAGAGAGCGATACAGCACCGCTCCACTCCAGAGAGCTATACAGCACCGCTCCACTCCAGAGAGCGATACAGCACCGCTCCACTCCAGAGAGCTATACAGCACCGCTCCACTCCAGAGAGCTATACAGCACCGCTCCACTCCAGAGAGCTATACAGCACCGCTCCACTCCAGAGAGCTATACAGCACCGCTCCACTCCAGAGAGCTATACAGCACCGCTCCACTCCAGAGAGCTATACAGCACCGCTCCACTCCAGAGAGCTATACAGCACCGCTCCACTCCAGAGAGCTATACAGCACCGCTCCACTCCAGAGAGCTATACAGCACCGCTCCACTCCAGAGAGCTATACAGCACCGCTCCACTCCAGAGAGCTATACAGCACCGCTCCACTCCAGAGAGCTATACAGCACCGCTCCACTCCAGAGAGCTATACACAGCAAGCCAGGTCTGAGCTACCTACCCGGTCCATGTTTTCTTTCGCCTTTTAAGAACAAGAGAAAGTCAGGAAAGCGTTTCAATTGCCTTGTCCCACCAGGCGTAAAATAGGCTGATACTGGCTCCCACGGCCAGTATGAAAATAAAATAAAAAATGTATGCACTCACTAACTGTAAGTCGCTCTGGATAAGAGCGTCTGCTAAATTACTAAAATGTACAAATTTAAATTACAAAACACAGCTTTTGGGGAGTGAGATATTGCTTGCTACAGTAACAGTGTCTCTCAGGAAATAAGTACCCCTGGACATACTTGTGGGTGTTTTCTGTTCAGTTGATTGAATGGAGAATTAAATCAATAAGTATTAATCATGACAATTAAATAATGACAGGTGGTATAATTATTAATGTCAATGAATCATCAGTTATGTTTATGTAATATAGTGATGGACAAGACGACTATATTTTGTCGCTGTCTATACATTGGTGGTGGTTGAGCTAGTTACCCACATATATTACCCTCCCGAGTGGCGCAGTGGTCTAAGGCGTCGCTGTGCCACTAGAGATCCTGGTTCAAATCCAGGCTCTGTCGAAGCTGGCCACGACCGGGAGACCCATGGGGCGGCGCACAATTGGTCCAGGGTAGGGGAGGGAATGGCCGGCAGGGATGTAGCTCAGTTGGTAGAGCATGGCGTTTGCAACGCCAGGGTAATGAGTTCGATTCCCACAGGGGGCCAGTATGAAAATATATATATATATGCACTCACTCACTAACTGTAAGTTGCTCTGGATAAGAGTGTCTGCTAAATGACAAAAAAAGTATATATATATAAGCGCTATAGGAATTCAATCCATTATATACTATGGAATGTCGACACGTGTGGCAGGGAATACCTTTGACGACATCCCATAAGGAAAATACATTATTATTTCGAGCCACGAGGCTTCCAAGAGTTATAATACATTCACAAATGTTAGTTTTATAGATTTGTAGTTATTGTCTTTCAACAATGCAGGATGCTATTCTGCAATATGGTATCAATGCTCATTGTGATGCTTTTGCAAAAAGATAGGCTTCATGGTTATTGAGGCCAAAGTCAATACATTATATTCAATACTGTATGCTACACTCTATCACTTGACAACCGACCTACAGTAACCTCTATCACCTGACAACCCACACACAGTAACCTCTATCACCTGACAACCCACATACAGTAACCTCTATCACCTGACAACCCACATACAGTAACCTCTATCACCTGACAACCCACATTCAGTGACTGTCCTTTCTCCTTTTCCTCTACCAAGGGTAGATGTAAATCATGAGTTGACCCAAGGAGCACAGGGAGACCAACTTAAACCCCTAATCACCTCCTCTCTCTTCTAGGACCCTCTGAACCTCATCTATGGACCCCCAAGTCTATAACCTTCTGATCCCACACACATGCAGGCAGACACACACAAACACAAGCACCAGCATGGACGCACACACATACACAAACACACACACACACAGACATACAAGTGCATGTGTAAATTGCAGAAACACACACTAGGCTTCTAGGATCACTAGGTTATTGTTAGAAAACCCTTAACCCACATTCATGTTGGTTAACTACCCACCTGACACTGGCAACAAGTGTTGGTTTTCATAGGTCATTTGCAGAAGCATACAATATGCTAATGCATACTAAGTGATTAGCCTCAGCTGCACCTACAGGTGCATGCACATGTTAAGTGGTGTTGACTGTCCATCTGTCCATCTGTCCGTCTGACCCATCCCATGTGTCTTAGCCCCAGGAAGACACCGGCTACCTAGTCACAACACAACTGATTGGCTCAAACGCATTAAGAAGGAAAGAAATTCCACAAATTAACTTTTAACAAGGCACAATCGTTAATTGAAATGCATTCCAGGTGACTACCTCATGAAGCTGGTTGAGAGAATGCCAAGAGTGTGCAAAGCTGTCATCAAAGCAAACAGTGGCTAGTTTGAAGAATCTCAAATATAAAATATATTTTTTAATTTGTTTAACACTTTTTTGGTTACTACATGATTCCATATGTGTTATTTCATAGTTTTGATGTCTTCACTATTATTCTACAATGTAGAAAATAAAGAAAAACCCAGGAAAAAAAAGAGGACTGAGCACGCCCCCATTCTCATCGACGGGGCTGTAGTGGAACAGGTTGAGAGCTTCAAGTTCCTTGGTGTCCACATCACCAACGAACTATCATGGTCCAAACACACCAAGACAGTCATGAAGAGGGCACGACAAAGCCTATTCCCCCTCAGGAGACTGAAAAGATTTGGCATGGGTCCTCAGATCCTCAAAAAATTCTACAGCTGCACCATCGAGAGCATCCTGACTGGTTGCATCACCGCCTGGTATGGCAACTGCTTGGCCTCCGACCGCAAGGCACTACAGAGGGTAGTGCGTACGGCCCAGTACATCACTGGGGCCAAGCTTCCTGCCATCCAGGACCTCTATACCAGGTGGTGTCAGAGGAAGGCCCTCAAAATTGTCAAAGACTCCAGCCACCCTAGTCATAGACTGTTCTCCCTGCTACCGCACGGCAAGCGGTACCGGAGTGCCAAGTCTAGGTCCAAAATACTTCTCAACAGCTTCTACCCCCAAGCCATAAGACTCCTGAACAGCTAATCATGGCTACCCGGACTATTTGCACTGCCCCCCCACCCCATCCTTTTTACGCTGCTGCTACTCTGTTAATTATTTATGCATAGTCACTTTAACTCTACCCACATGTACATATTACTTCAACTATCTCAACTAGCCGGTGCCCCCGCACATTGACTCTGCACCGGTACCCCCCTGTATATATAGCCTCCCTACTGTTATTTTATTTTACTTCTGCTCTTTTTTTCTCAACACTTTTTTTGTTGTTGTTTTATTTTTACTTTTTTTGTTTAAAATAAATGCACTGTTGGTTAAGGGCTGTAAGTAAGCATTTCACTGTAATGTCTGCACCTGTTGTATTCGGCGCATGTGACCAATAAAATTTGATTTGATTTGATTTGATTTGAATGAGTAGGTGTGTCCAAACTTTTGACTGGTACTGTACATGATCAAATACAAATCGTAGAATAAATTATTTAAGACTACCAGAACCCACTGGTTTGAATGAACTACAGGACAAAATACAAAACCCTCCAACCCAAAAAGGCCTGTGGTAATGACGGTATCCTCAATGAAATGATAAATTATACAGACCACAAAATTCCAACCGGCTATAATTAAACTCTTTAACATAATCCTCAGCTCTGGCATCTTCCCCAATATTTGGAACCAAGGACTGATCACCCAAATCCACAAAGGTGGAGACAAATTTGACCCCAATAACTACCGTGGGATATGCGTCAACATCAACCTTGGGAAAATCCTCTGCATTATCATTAACAATGGACTCGTATATTTCCTCAGTGAAAACAATGTACTGAGGAAATGTCAAATTGGCTTTTTACCAAATTACCATATGACAGAACACGTATTCACCCTGCACACCCTAACTGACAAACAAACAAAACAAAACAAAGGCAAAGTCTTCTCATGCTTTGTTGATTTCAAAAAAGCTTTTGACTCAATTTGGCACAAGGTTCTGCTATACAAACTGATGGAAAGCGGTGTTGGGGGGAAACCATACAACCTTATAAAATCCATGTACACAAACAACAAATGTGCGGTTAAAATGTATTTCCACAGTGCCGTGGGGTGAGAGCCCCACCTCTTCAATATACACTACCGGTCAAAGGTTTTAGAACACCTACTCATTCAAGGGTTTTTCTTAATTGTTACTATTTTCTACACTGTAGAATAATAGTGAAGACATCAAAACTATGAAATAACACATATGGAATCATGTAGTAACCAAAAAAGTGTTAAACAAATCAAAATAAATTATATATTTGAGATTCTTCAAATAGCCACCCTTTGCCTAGATGACAGATTTGCACGCTCTTGGCATTAAAACAACCAGCTTCATGAGGTAGTCACCTGGAATGCATATCAATTAACAGGTGTGCCTCCTTAAAAGTTAATTTGATGAATTTCTATCCCTCTTAATGTGTTTGAGCCAATCAGTTGTGTTGTGACAAGGTAGGAGGTGTATACAGAAGATAGCCCTATTTGATAAAAGACCAAATCCATATTATGGCAATAACAGCTCAAATAATCAAAGAGAAATGACAGTCCATCGTTACTTTAAGACATGAATGTCAGTCAATACAGAACATTTGAAGAACTTAAAAAGTTTCTTCAAGTGCAGTCGCAAAAACCATCAAGCGCTATCATGAAACTGGCTCTCATGAGGACCGCCACAGGAATGGAAGACCCAGAGTTACCTCTGCTGCAGAGGATAAGTTCATTAGAGTTACCAGCCTCAGAAATTGCAGCCCAAATAAATGCTTCACAGAGTTCAAGTAACAGACACATCTCAACTGTTCAGAGGAGACTGCGTGAATCAGGCCTTCATGGTCGAATTGCTGCAAAGAAACCACTACTAAAGGACACCAATAAGAAGAAGAGACTTGCTTGGGCCAATACATTTTTGGTTCCAACCGCTGTGTCTTTGTGAGACGCGATGTGAGTGAACGGATTACCTCCGCATGTGTATTTCCCACCGTAAAGCATGGAGGAGGAAGTGTTATGGTGCTTTGCTGGTGACAATGTCTGATTTATTTAGAATTCAAGGCACACTTAACCAGCATGGCTACCACAGCATTCAGCAGCGATACGCCATCCCATCTGGTTTGGGCTTAGTGGGACTATCATTTGTTTTTCAACAGGACAATGACCCAACACACCTCCAGGCTGTGGAATGGCTATTTTACCAAGAAGGAGAATGATGGAATGCTGCATCAGATGACCTGGCCTCCACAATCCCCCGACCTCAACCCAATTGAGATGGTGTGGGATGAGTCGGACCGCAGAGTGAAGGAAAAGCAGCCAACAAGTGCTCAGCATATGTGGGAACTCCTTCAAGACTGTTGGAAAAGCATTCCAGGTGAAGCTGGTTGTGAGAATGCCAAGAGTGTGCAAAGCTGTCATCAAGGCAAAGGGTGGCTTTTTGAAGAATCTCAAATATAAAATATATATTATGATTTGTTTAACACTTTTTTGGTTACTACATGATACCGTATGTGTTATTTCATTGTTTTGATGTCTTCACTATTATTCTACAATGTACAAAATAGTAAAAATAAAGAAAAACCTTTGAATGAGGGCACTAGAAGAGTCTGCAGCACCTGGCCTCACCCTACTAGAATCTGAGGTCAAATGTATGAAAATGTATGCACTCACTAACTGTAAGTCGCTCTGGATAAGAACGTCTGCTAAATGACTAAAATGTAAAATGTAATGTAAATGTAAATGTCTACTGTTTGTTGATGATCTGGTGCTTCTGTCCCCAACCAAGGAGGGCCTACAGCAGCACCAAGATCTTCTGCACAGATTCTGTCAGACCTGGGCCCTGACAGTAAATCTCAGTAAGACAAAAAATAATGGTGTTCCAAAAAAGGTCCAATTGCCAGGACCACAAATACAAATTCCATCTAGTCACCGTTGCCCTAGAGCACACAAAAAACTATAAGTACCTCAGCCTAAACACCAGTGCCACAGGTAACTTCCAGAAAGCTTTGAACGATCTGAGAGACAAGGCAAGTAGGTCCTTCTACCACATTAAAAGGAACATTAAATTCAACATACCAATTAGGATCTGGCTAAAAATACTTGAATCAGTTATAGAACCCATTGCCCTTTATGGCTGTGAGGTCTGGGGTCCGCTCACCAACCAAGAATTCACAAAATGGGACAAACACCAAATTGAGATTCTGCATGCAGAATTCTGCAAAAATATCCTAGGTGTACAACGTAAAACATCAAATAATGCATGCAGAGCAGAAATAAGCCGAAACACGCTAATGATCAAAATCCAGAAAAGAGCCATTAAATTCTACAACCACCTAAAAGGAAGCGATTCCCAAACCTTCCATAACAAAGCCATCACCTAAAGAGAGATTAACCTGGAGAAGAGTCCTCTAAGCAAGCTGGTCCTGGGGCCCTGTTCACAAACACAAACAGACCCCACAGAGCCCCAGGACAGCAACACAATTAGACCCAACCAAATCATAAGAAAACTAAAAGATAATTACTTGACACATTGGAAAGAATTAACAAAAAAACTGAGCAAACTAGAATGCTATTTGGCCCTAAACAGAGAGTACACAGTGGCAGAATACCTGACCACTGTGACTGACCCAAACTTAAGGAAAGCTTTGACTATGTACAGACTCAGTGAGCATAGCCTTGCTATTGAGAAAGGCCGCCGTAGGCAGACCTGGCTCTCAAGAGAAGACAGGCTATGTGCACACTGCCCACAAAATGAGGTGGAAACTGAGCTGCACTTCTTAACTTCCTGCCAAATGTATGACCATATTAGAGACACATATGTCCCTCAGATTACACAGACCCATAAAGAATTCGAAAACAAATCACATTTTGATAAACTCCCATATCTAGTGGCTGAAATACCACAGTGTGCCATCTCAGCAGCAAGATTTGTGACCTGTTGCCACAAGAAAAGGGCAACCCATGAAGAACAAACACCATTGTAAATACAACCCATATACATGTTTCTTTATTTTCCCTTTTGCACTTTAAATATTTGCACATCGTTACAACACTGTATATAGACATAACATGACATTTTAAATGTCTCTTTTCCTTTGAAACTTTTCTGAGTGTAATGTTTGCTGTTTATGTTTGATTGTATATTTCACTTTTGTTTATCATCTATTTCACTTGCAATGTTTCCCATGGCAATAAAGCTCTTACAATATACAGTTGAAGTCGGAAGTTTACATACACCTTAGCCAAATACATTTAAACTCAGTTTTTCACAATTCCTGCCATTTAATCCTAGTAAAAATTCCATGTCTTAGGTCAGTTAGGATCACCACTTTATTTTAAGAATGTAAAATGTTAGAATAATAGTAGAGAGAATTATTTCTTTCAGCTTTTATTTCTTTCATCACATTCCCAGTGGGTCAGAAGTTTACATACAGTCAGTTAGTATTTGGTAGCATTGCCTTTAAATTGTTTAACTTGGGTCAAACGTTTCGGGTAGCCTTCCACAAGCTTCCCACAATAAGCTGGGTGAATTTTGGCACATTCCTCCTGACAGAGCTGGTGTAACTGAGTTAGGTTTGTAGGCCTCCCTGCTTGCACACGCTTTTTCAGTTCTGCCCACACATTTTCTATAGGATTGAGGTCAGGGCTTTGTGATGGCCACTCCAATACCTTGACTTTGTTGTCCTTAAGCCCTTTTGCCACAACTTTGGAAGTATGCTTGGGGTCATTGTCCATTTGGAAGACCCATTTGCGACCAAGCTTTAACTTCCTGACTGATGTCTTGAGATGTTGCTTCAATATATCCACATAATTTTCCTTCCTCATGATGCCATCTATTTTGTGAAGTGCACCAGTCCCTCCTGCAGCAAAGCACCCCCACAGCATGATGCTGCCACCCCCGTGCTTCACGGTTGGGATGGTGTTCTTCGGCTTGCAAGAACCCCCTTTTTCCTCCAAACATAACAATGGTCATTATGGCCGAACAGTTCTATTTTTGTTTCATCAGACCAGAGGACATTTCTCCAAAAAGTACAATCTTTGTCCCCATGTGCAGTTGCAAACCGTAGTCTGGCTTTTTTATGGCGCTTTTGGAGCAGTGTCTTTCAGGTTATGTCGATATAGGACTCGTTTTACTGTGGATATAGATACTTTTGTACCTGTTTCCACCAGCATCTTCACAAGGTCCTTTGCTGTTGTTCTGGGATTGATTTGCACTTTTCGCACCAAAGTACGTTCATCTCTAGGAGACAGAACGCGTCTCCTTCCTGAGTGGTATGACGGCTGCGTGGTCCCATGGTGTTTATACTTGCGTTCTATTGTTTGTACAGATGAACGTGGTACCTTCAGGCATTTGGAAATTGCTCCCAAGGATGAACCAGACTTGTGGAGGTCTACCATTTTTTTCTGAGGTCTTGGCTGATTTCTTTTGATTTTCCCATGATGTCAAGCAAAGAGGCACTGAGTTTGAAGGTAGGCCTTGAAATACATCCACAGGTACACCTCCAATTGACTCAAATTATATCATTTTCTGCAATTTCTCAAGCTGTTTAAAGGCACAGTCAACTTAGTGTATGTAAACTTCTGACCCACTGGAATTGTGATACAGTGAATTATAAGTGAAATAATCTGTCTGTAAACAATTTTTGGAAAAATGACTTGTGTCATGCACAAAGTAGACGTCCTAACCGACTTGACAAAAGTATAGTTTGTTAACAAGAAATTTGTGGAGTGGTTGAAAAACGAGTTTTAATGACTCCAACCTAAGTGTATGTAAACTTCTGACTTCAGCTGTATATATATATATATATATATATATATATATATATATATATATATATATATATTAAAACTCGTTTTTCAACCACTCCACAAATAGAGAGAGAGAGAGAGAGAGAGAGAGAGAGAGAGAGAGAGAGAGAGAGAGAGAGAGAGAGAGAGAGAGAGAGAGAGAGAGAGAGAGAGAGAGAGAGAGAGAGCGAGAGAGAGAGAGAGAGAGAGAGAAGAGAGAGAGAGAGAGCGAGAGAGAGAGAGAGAGAGAGAGAGAGAGAGAGAGAGAGAGAGAGAGAGAGAGAGAGAGAGAGAGACTGATAAAACCACAAGGCCTGAAAACAGGATGACTGTAAAACTTGTCTATTTCTTCTGACAGAGACAATAATGAGAATAAGCTTATTTGTTCAACTTACTGCTTGCTTTGATTCTGGTGATAGTTATTACAGTAAGCTTGGCCCTGATGATGACAGAAATTTTGTGTGCATGTGACAGATGTTTGCATGTAGGGGTGGCAGGTAGCGTAGTGGTTAAAATGTTGGGTCATGCACACCCCATTTGATGTGTTTTATTATTGTTAGGCTGTACACAATGCTTCCTCCATAGAATTTCCTTCTAAAATATGAGTGGTCCCCTTGTGACGTGTTTATTTGATCTCATATAAAAACACATCTTCCTTCCATCAATTGGTTCCCTTGTCACCCCCGACAACTACTGAAAATATACCTATTTCTTGAAGGGGCATGAGGAGAGGGTGGGGGAGGGGAGGTTTTGCAAACCGTAACTCTGGTAACCAAGGAGGGATGCCTCCTCAGTCTAAGAATACATTACCATGACATCCACTTGTGTGGCAGCTCGGAACCTTCAGAGAATTGGAATCAACAATATGTGTATCTGACAAAAGAAAATTCATGGAAATGAATGAAACTGTGAAAGAGAATGGATACTATTAACTGCAACAACAAATGTTGACCCTTCCCCACCCACCTCACAAACACACACACACACACACACACACACACACACACACACACACACACACACACAGACACACACAGAGACACACCTGTCAATCATCTGTTGTGTTACAGCGTAGAGATATTACTACACAGTCTGATGCTGTTTGATGTTAGCTATGCCCATGAGAAGCTGTGACTCACAGGTCCAAATGTTGTGTGTGTCATCCAACGAGCTATTCTCAAGGAAGCATACACAGGCACACACACACATACATACCCACATACACAAACACCTATCCAGCCTGTTTTACACACATACCCACACACACTCACACATACATAAACAAACCCGTAGATATACACCCACCCAACCCACTCTGGACACACACACACACACATACACACACACACACACACACACACACACACACACACACACACACACACACACACTGCTTGCGTGTTCCCTGGAGAACAACAAGATAAATACCTGAGGCACTGGACCGGCCTCTGAATAAGTGATGTCGTCATGGCAACAGTGGTGTTGTTTTCATTTAGAATCTAAATGACTCTCAGGGAAAACAACACAGGGCTCCTATTGAACCGAGACTGCATCAGCGGACACTGCACAGTGATCCCATCGTCCACCCCTTAGTCCCTCAGAGCCGTGTGCATACACACATACTGTAGGCAACACACACGCCTTATCTGTTTTCTCAGAGGCACTATAACCTTTCACATACACACACACAGTCTGATGGTGGCCAGATCACATTCCGTTTACAACTTCTTAGGCACTGTACAGAACCCCTAAGGCAATCTAAAGTTGGTATTTGTATAATTGTTGTATAATTGATGACATCTTAAAGTAAAAATCCCTTGTTTTCATCATTTGGCTCCTTGGCTCAGGGTCATTTTAACATTGCCTTACAATTTCTCCCAACCCTACCAGCTATGATAAAACATAATGAGACTAGCAACATGTCAATCATTGCATTACACATGTCAATAGTTACGTTACGCATATCAATCGTTACGTTACGCATGTCAATCATTACGTTACACATGTCAATCATTACATTACTCATGTCAATCATTACGTTACACATGTCAACCCTCACGTTACGCATGTCAATCATTACGTTACGCATGTCAATCATTACGTTACGCATGTCAATCATTACGTTACACATGTCAATCATTACATTACTCATGTCAATCATTACGTTACACATGTCAACCCTCACGTTACGCATGTCAATCATTACGTTACGCATGTCAATCATTACGTTACGTATGTCAACCCTCACGTTACACTGGTCAACCATTACGTTACACTGGTCAACAATTACGTTACACATGTCAATCATTACGTTACACATGTCAATCATTACGTTACACATGTTAATCATTACGTTACACATGTCAATCATTACGTTACACATGTCAATCATTACGTTACACATGTCAATCGTTATGTTACACATGTCAACCCTCACGTTACACATGTCAATCCTTACGTTACACATGTCAATCATTACGTTACACATGTCAATCATTACGTTACACATGTCAATCATTACGTCACGCATGTCAATCATTATGTTACACATGTTAATCATTATGTTACACATGTCAATCGTTACGTTACGCATGTCAATCATTACGTTACACATGTAAATCGTTACGTTACACATGTCAACCTTCACGTTACACATGTCAATCGTTACGTTACACATGTCAATCATTACGTTACACATGTCAATCATTACGTTACACATGTCAATCATTACGTTACACATGTCAATCATTACGTTACACATGTCAATCGTTACGTTACGCATGTCAATCATTGCGTTACACATGTCAATCGTTACGTTACGCATGTCAATCATTGTGTTACACATGTCAATCATTACGTTACACATGTCAATCATTACGTTACACATGTCAATCGTTACGTTACGCATGTCAATCATTGCGTTACACATGTCAATCATTACGTTACACATGTCAATCGTTACATTACACATGTCAATCATTACGCTACACATGTCAATCATTACGTTACACATGTCAATCGTTACGTTACGCATGTCAATCATTGCGTTACACATGTCAATCGTTACGTTACACATGTCAAACCTCACGTTACACATGTCAATCATTGCGTTACACATGTCAATCGTTACGTTACACATGTCAAACCTCACGTTACACATGTCAACCCTCACGTTACACATGTCAATCCTTACGTTACACATGTCAATCATTACGTTACACATGTCAATCATTACGTTACACATGTCAATCATTACGTTACACATGTCAATCGTTACGTTACGCATGTCAATCATTACGTTACACATGTCAATCATTACGTTACACATGTCAATCGTTACGTTACGCATGTCAATCATTACGTTACACATGTCAATCGTTACGTTACACATGTCAACCCTCACATTACACATGTCAAACCTTACGTTACACATGTCAATCATTACGTTACACATGTCAATCGTTACGTTACACATGTCAATCATTACGTTACACATGTCAATCATTACGTTACACATGTCAATCATTACGTTACACATGTCAATCCTTACGTTACTCATGTCAATCATTACGTTACACATGTCAATCGTTACGTTACACATGTCAACCCTCACGTTACACATGTCAAACCTTACGTTACACATGTCAATCATTATGTTACACATGTCAATCATTACGTTACACATGTCAATCGTTACGTTACACATGTCAACCCTCACATTACACATGTCAAACCTTACGTTACACATGTCAATCATTACGTTACACATGTCAATCATTACGTTACACATGTCAATTGTTACGTTACACATGTCAATCATTACGTTACACATGTCAATCATTACGTTACACATGTCAATCGTTACGTTACACATGTCAATCATTACGTTACTCATGTCAATCATTACGTTACACATGTCAATCATTACGTTACACATGTCAAGCCTTACGTTACACATGTCAATCGTTACGTTACGCATGTCAATCATTACATTACACATGTCAATCATTACGTTACACATGTCAATCATTACGTTACACATGTCAATCATTACGTTACACATGTCAATCGTTACGTTACGCATGTCAATCATTACGTTACACATGTCAATCGTTACGTTACACATGTCAATCGTTACGTTACGCATGTCAATCATTACGTTACACATGTCAATCGTTACGTTACACATGTCAACCCTCACATTACACATGTCAAACCTTACGTTACACATGTCAATCATTACGTTACACATGTCAATCATTATGTTACACATGTCAATCGTTACATTACACATGTCAATCATTACGTTACACATGTCAATCATTACGTTACACATGTCAATCATTACGTTACACATGTCAATCATGTCAATGTTTCTTATATCTCATTTACATAAGTATTCACCCCCCTGAGCCTACAGTGGCTTGCGTCAGTATTCACCCCCCTTGGCACTTTTACTATTTGTTGCCTTACAACCTGGAATTAAAATTGATTTTTTGGGGGGTTTGTATTATTTGATTTACACAACATATGTACCACTTTGAAGATGTAAACAAATTTTACATGATTTTTTGTGAAACAGACAACAAATACGCAAAAAAAAATAAGAAAAAAAGAGCATGCATTACTATTCACCCCCCCGCCAAAGTCAATACTTTGTAGAGCTTCCTTTTGCAGCAATTACAGCTACAAGTATCTTGGGGTATGTCTCTATAAGCTTGGCACATCTAGCCACTGGGATTTTTGCCCATTCTTCAAGACAAAACTGCTCCAGCTCTTTCAAATTGGATGGGTTCCGCTGGTGTACAGCAATCTTTAAGTCATACCACAGATTCTCAATTGGATTGAGGTGTGGGCTTTGACTAGGCCATTCCAAGACATTTAAATGTTTCCCCTTAAACCATTGTCCTGCTGGAAGGTGAACCTCTGTCCCAGTCTCAAATCTCTGGAAGACTGAAACAGGTTTCCCTCAAGAATTTCCCTGTATTTAGCGCCATCCATCATTCCTTCAATTCTGACCAGTTTCCCAGTCCTTGTCGATGAAAAACATCCCCACAGCATGATGCTGCCACCACCATGCTTCACTGTGGGGATGGTGTTCTCGGCAGGACGAGAGGTGTTGGGTTTGCGCCAGACATAGCGTTTTCCTTGATGGCCAAAAAGCTCAATTTTAGTCTCATCTGACCAGAGTACCTTCTTCCATATGTTTGGGGAGTCTCCCACATGTCTTTTGAAGAACACCAAACACGTTTGCTTATTTTTTTCTTTAAGCAATGGCTTTTTTCTGGCCACTCTTCTGTAAAGCCCAGCTCTGTGGAGTGTACAGTTGTCCTATGGACAGATACTCCAATCTCCGCTGTGGAGCTTTGCAGCTCCTTCAGGGTTATCTTTGGTCTCTTTGTTGCCTCTGGTTAATGCCCTCCTTTCCTGATCCGTGAGTTTTGGTGGGCGGCCCTCTCTTGGCAGGTTTGTTGTGGTGCCATATTCTTTCCATTTTTTAATAATGGATTTCATGGTGCTCCGTGGGATGTTCAAAGTCTCAAATATTTTTTTAGAACCCAACCCTGATCTGTACTTCTCCACAACTTTGTCCCTGACCTGTTTGGAGTGCTCCTTGGTCTTCATGGTGCCCCTTGCTTAGTGGTGTTGCAGACTCTGGGGCCTTTCAGAACAGGTGTATGTATACTGAGATCATGTGACACTTAGATTGCACACAGGTGGACTTTATTTAACTAATTATGTGACTTCTGAAGGTAATTGGATGCACCAGATGTTAGGCCTACTGCTGCTAGGTAGCTCTCTCTCTCTGCTCTCCCCCTCCCCTCTGTCTGTTCTTGATTGCAGGAGTGAAGTCTGGTGTGCGGGAGTCAGGGTTCCAGCTGCAGCTCATTCACCATAATCACCTCAGCCTTAAAGACCCGGTCAAACTTGCCACTCATCGTCAGATCATAGTCAAGACGACCATGTTAGTCTCGCTGCTGACTCAACCTGCTTGTTTTTCGCTCTTTGTGTTTTTGGCCTGTTCTATTTACTTTTCTCCTGTGCCACAGATTATTGGAACCTGACTCCTGCCTCCGCTTCACTCCTGCCACCACCATCCTGCTTTCCACTACTGGACCTCCCTTTTGGACTCACCACGGACACTAGGACGTTACGGTACCACTCCTGCTCAGAACCTGGATCTGTTACCCTCCCTGTAGACCTGGACTTGCTCTTCCCCTATTTTTGGAAACCTGGACAATTGAACTTTGTAAATAAACCTGTTAAACCTTCTCTGGCTCGGTGTAGTTGTTTGCATTTGGGTTCATATCCAGTTAAATCGTGACAGTATGATCTGACCAACATGAACCCAGCAGACAGTAGCTCGGATACCACCCCAGAGTGCACTCAAATTCGGACTGCCATAGCCAATCAGGGCATTTTACTTGGCCAACATGATACTTTGTTTAAGACTATTTCTGAGAACAGTCAGATGCTGCTTAATCAGGTTCAATTACTCACCAATCAAGTGTCTGTCCTTACTACCCAAGTTAATAATGCACCCCTCGTTCATGGCATACAAACTGCTCCTTCTCCTGCTCCGCCTGTTTTTCCTGCTCCTCCAGCCCAGATCAGAGAGCCTTTTTGTTCCTGCTCCAGAGCGCTATGACGGGAACATGGGAACCTGTGGTGATTTTTTGACTCAATGCTCGTTAGTGTTTGAACAACAGCCCCTCACCTACGCCTCAGAAAGAGCCCATATTGCCTACCTTATCAACTCTACTAGCGGTTCCGCTCGTTCCTGGGGATCCGCGGTCTGGGAGAGTCAGTCGGACATTTGCAACGCTTACGTTGCCTTCACCACTGAGATGAAGAAGGTTTTCGACCACCCCGTACGGGGCAAGGAGGCTGCTAAACGGTTGTTTTCTCTTCGGCAGGGGTCTCGCAGTGTGGCGGAGATGGCAGTGGAGTTTCGGACTTTAGCGGCAGTGAGTGGTTGGAATGACGAGGCATTACAAGGAGTGTTCATTAATGCTTTGTCTGAGACTTTGAAAGATGAATTGGTGTCATATGATGAATCGCCTACGCTGGATAATCTTATTTCACTCACCATCAGGTTGGATAATCGGATTCGGGAGCGCCGCCGGGAGAGGAGTGTTAGTTCCAAGCAACCTGTCTGTCGTCAACCAACTCCTCCCTGCCTCTTCCCTACGGAGAAGGCAGAGTCTTCCCGAGTCGATACTAGGAGCACTGAACCCGAAGCCATGGAGGTGGGTCGTGCACGGTTGTCCTCAGAGGAGCGTGCACGTCGTATTCAGGCTCGGGTCTGCCTGTATTGTGGAGAAGCTGGTCATTTGGTTCCTTCCTGCCCAGTTCGTCCGGGAAAAGGGCCGGCTCATCATTAATGGGAGAAGTTTTGGTGAGCCGAGCAGCGGATTCTTCCTCTTCTCCCCGCATTCTGCTCCAGGCATCCCTCCAGTGGCAGTCCCAGAATTTCCCTGTTAGTGCGCTGGTTGACTCTGGTGCCGATGAAAGCTTTTTGGATCGAGAGTTGGCTCAACAAATGGATTTAGAGACTGTTCCTATGGACCGTCCGCTGCAGGCTAAGGGTCTAAATGGACAATTGTTGACCCGTATTACTCATCAGACTGTTCCTGTTTGTCTCAGAGTGTCGGGTAATCATCAGGAGAACATTCAATTTCACATAATTGACTGCCCACAGACCCCCCTGGTCCTTGGTATCCCCTGGCTCATAAGACACAATCCACACATTGATTGGGTGACAGGTAGAATTGTTTCATGGAGCACATTTTGTCATGTGAACTGTTTGTGTTCTGCTCAGACCCCTGCCAGCACTGTGCCTCAACCTCCACTGGAGTCCATGGATCTCTCTGCTGTCCCTGACGTGTATCATGACCTGGCATCCATTTTCTGCAAACACAGAGCTACTTCTCTTCCTCCTCACCGGCCATATGACTGCGCCATTGACCTCCAGCCAGGAGCCCCTCTTCCTAACAGTCGCCTGTACAATCTCTCCCGCCCGGAGACGGAGGCTATGGAGAACTACATTCGGGACTCCTTGGCGGCAGGTATTATTTGTCCTTCCTCGTCACCTGTAGGAGCGGGATTCTTTTTTTGTTGGAAAGAAGGATAAGACCCTCAGACCCTGTATTGATTTCCGTGGACTTAACAACATCACCATTAAGAACAAATATTCTCTGCCTTTAATTAATTCTGCTTTTCCCCTCCTTCATGGTGCAACTATCTTTACGAAACTGGATCTACGAAATGCGTATCACCTGGTGCGCATTCGTAAAGGTGATGAATGGAAGACTGCCTTCAACACACCCTTGGGACATTTTGAGTATCTGGTTATGCCTTTTGGTTTGTCTAATGCCCCTGCTGTTTTTCAGGCACTAGTGAATGATGTCCTTCGGGACATGTTGAATCGTTTTGTTTTTGTCTATCTGGATGATATCCTGATTTACTCAGAGTCCCTCAGGAACATGAACTGCATGTGCGCCAGGTGTTGCAAAGGTTGTTGGAGAACAAACTATTTGTGAAGATGGAGAAATGTGAATTTCATGTGTCTGAAACCTCTTTTTTGGGTTACATAATAGCTCAGGGGGAGTTGCGGATGGACCCAGCTAAGATCTCTGCTGTCACGGACTGGCCAGCCCCCTCCACCCGCAAACAACTTCAACGATTCCTGGGGTTTGCGAACTTCCACAGGAGGTTCATCAAGGACTACAGCCGCATTGCTGCGCCACTCACCGCTCTCACCTCCATCTCACTACCGTTCGCTTGGAATGAAGGGGCCGAATCAGCGTTCGAAGAGCTGAAACATCGCTTCGCCTCAGCTCCCATTCTGATGCAGCCTGACCCCGACCGCCAGTTTGTCGTGGAGGTGGATGCATCCGACACTGGGGTAGGTGCGGTGTTGTCACAACGTTCACCGGAAGATAACAAACTGCATCCCTGTGCTTTTCTTTCACGGAAACTTTCTCAGGCAGAGAGGAATTATGATGTTGGCAATCGTGAACTGCTCGCCGTTAAGCTGGCTCTCGAGGAGTGGCGGCATTGGTTGGAGGGGGCGGAACAACCCTTAATCGTTTGGACGGATCATAAAAATCTTGCATACATCCAGTCAGCGAAGCAGCTCAATCCCCGTCAAGCCAGGTGGGCACTATTTTTTGGTAGATTCAATTTTTCTCTGTCTTACCGTCCTGGGTCACGCAACGTCAAGCCTGACACCCTGTCTCGTGTTCATTCTGCTGTTGATACTGGTAGTAACCCTGAAACCATCTTGCCTCCTACCTGCAGTATTGCTGCCATTACATGTGACATCGAAGGGATTGTTAGACAGGCTCAACATCTACAAGCTGACCCTGGGAGCGGTCCTCCTAACCGGTTGTTTGTCCCTGAGTCTGTTCGCTCCCAGGTACTTCAGTGGGCTCACTCGTCTCCCCTTACCTGTCACCCTGGAGTTACTCGGACCCTTGACTTTTTGCGACGGAAGTTCTGGTGGCCCAGGATGGAGGCGGACACTTGAGCCTTCATTGCTGCTTGTACGGTATGTGCACGAAGTAAGAACTCCACCCAGGCCAGCGCTGGTCATCTACGACCTCTGCCAATACCCAGCCGGCCCTGGTCCCACATTGCATTGGATTTTGTCACTGGACTTCCCCCCTCGTCTGGAAAGACTGTCATTCTTACTGTAATTGATCGTTTTTCTAAGTTTGCTCATTTTTTGGCCCTACCTAAACTGCCCACTGCCAGAGAAACTGCTGATATTTTGGTTGAACATGTGTTCCGCTCTCATGGTCTACCCACTGATATTGTCTCTGACAGGGGTCCCCAGTTTGTCTCCCAGGTATGGAAAGCTTTCTGTAAAGCTTTGGGCATCACATCCAGCCTGTCCTCTGGAAATCACCCCCAGACCAACGGGCAAGCCGAGAGAGCGAACCAGGAGATGGAGACCGCTCTCCGCTGTGTCACAGGGTCTAACCCTGGGTCATGGAGGTCCATGCTCCCCTGGGTGGAATATGCTCATAACACCTTGACTAACGCTTCCTCTGGTTTGTCTCCCTTTCTGTGTGCTCTGGGTTATCAACCTCCCCTGTTCCCTTCTCAAGAGAGGGAACTGGCGGTACCCTCGGTGCAGTCCCACATGCGCCGCTGCTTCAAGGTCTGGAGGAAGGCCAGTGTAGCTCTGTCCCGAGCTTCGACGTACATGCAGAGGCAAGCCAACTGTCACCGGTCCCAGGCTCCCGGTTACTCTCCTGGTCAAGAGGTATGGCTTAAGTCATGTGATCTTCCATTGAAAGTGGAATCTAAGAAGATGGCGCCGCGTTTTATAGGACCGTTCAAAATACTGTCTATTGTTAACCCCTGCTACAGCTTCCTGCCTCCCTACGGGTTCATTCCACTTTTCATGTGTCCCAGATTAAGCCTGTGTCTGTTAGCCCTCTGTGCCCGCCCTCTCGTCCCCCTCCTCCGCACAGGGTCGTGGGTGGGGGTCCTGTCTACACTGTCCGGCGACTTCTGGATGTTCGCCGCCGGGGTCGTGGTTTCCAGTACCTGGTGGATTGGGAGGGTTATGGTCCTGAGGAACGTTCCTGGGTTCCCAGGAGCTTCATTGTGGATCCTGCTCTGGTCCGTGATTTTCATAGGTTACATCCTGATAAACCCTGTCGGCCGCCGGGTGGCGTCCGTAGAGGGGGGGGTACTGTTAGGCCTACTGCTGCTAGGTAGCTCTCTCTCTCTGCTCTCCCCCTCCCCTCTGTCTGTTCTTGATTGCAGGAGTGAAGTCTGGTGTGCGGGAGTCAGGGTTCCAGCTGCAGCTCATTCACCATAATCACCTCAGCCTTAAAGACCCGGTCAAACTTGCCACTCATCGTCAGATCATAGTCAAGACGACCATGTTAGTCTCGCTGCTGACTCAACCTGCTTGTTTTTCGCTCTTTGTGTTTTTGGCCTGTTCTATTTACTTTTCTCCTGTGCCACAGATTATTGGAACCTGACTCCTGCCTCCGCTTCACTCCTGCCACCACCATCCTGCTTTCCACTACTGGACCTCCCTTTTGGACTCACCACGGACACTAGGACGTTACGGTACCACTCCTGCTCAGAACCTGGATCTGTTACCCTCCCTGTAGACCTGGACTTGCTCTTCCCCTATTTTTGGAAACCTGGACAATTGAACTTTGTAAATAAACCAGTTAAACCTTCTCTGGCTCGGTGTAGTTGTCTGCATTTGGGTTCATATCCAGTTAAATCGTGACACCAGATCTTATTTAGGGGCTTCATAGCAAAGGGGGTGAAAACACATGCACGCACCACTTTTCCGTTATTTATTTTTTTGCATTTTTTGAAACAAGTTATTTTTTTCATTTACATGAAATCCAAATAAAAATCAATTTAAATTACAGGTTGTAATGCAATAACATAGGAAAAACGCCAAGGGGGATGAATACTTTTGCAAGCCACTGTACTTGTAGTAGCATCTTTGGCAGCAATTAGACATTGGGTAAGTGTCTAAGAGCTTTCCTCACCTGGATTTTTTACAAAATTCTTCAAGCTCTGTCAAAATAGTTGTTGATCATTGCTAGACAACCATTTTCAGGTCTTTCCATAGATTTTCAAGTAGATTTAAGTCAGAACTTTAACTCGGCCACTCAGGAACATTAATTGTCTTCTTGTTAAGCAACTTCAGTGTAGATGTGGCCTGCTGAAAGGTGAATTCATCTCCCAGTGTCTGGTGGAAAGCAGACTGAACCAGGTTTTCCTCTAGGAATTTGCTTGTGCTTAGCGCCATTACGTTTCTTTTTTATCCTGAAAAACGTCCCAGTTCTTAACGATTACAACGAAACCCATAACATGATGCAGCCACCACTGTGCTTGAAAATATGGAGAGTGGTACTCAGTAATGTGTTATATTGGATTTGCCCCAAACATACAGTGCCTTCCGAAAGTACTGATACCTCTTGACTTATTCATCAATTTCTTTGTGTTATGGCCCGAATTCAAAATGGTTAAATATAAAAAATTGTCTCACCCAATAATGACAAAGTGAAACATGTTTTTAGACATTTTTGCAAATGTACAAAAATATGTAATTTACAGAAGTATTCACATCCCTTTGCTTTGACACTCCAAATTGATCTCAGGTGCATTTAATTTCCTTTGATCATCCTTGAGACGTCCCTACAACTTGATTGGACTCCACCTGTGGCCAATTCAATTGTTTGAACATGATTTAGAAAGAAACACACCTGTCTACATAAGGGTCCCACAGTTGACAGTTAATGTCAGAAGCTAAACCATGAAGTCCAAGGAACTGTCCGTAGATCGCCGAGATATAATTATGATTAAGCATATATCTGGGGAAGGGTATGAGACTATTTCGAGAGTGTTGAAAGTTTCCAAGAGCACAGTGGTCTCCATCATTGGGAAATTGAAAAAATTATGGAACTACCCAGACTCTGCCATCTGACCAAACGGAGCAACTGGGCAAAAATGGGACCGTTGATATAAGCATGATCTTGGTTATAGGCTTGCGTATAGCAATTACTTCAGCATAATACAGTATGTTCACTGTTTGAGAAGTTGTGGGTGCATCTGTGGGGTGTTGAGTTGTTAGAGTGTGTGTGTGTGCGTGAGTTGTGACAAATACTGAGAGGGACAACTGAGAGAGGACGTGAGATGATTAAGGGAAATGAGTTTGTCAGAGCCTATCACGTCATTGGGTTTATTTATTGGGCCTGTGAAGCTCATTTAGTTGATGAACACATCACACAACTGTTGTGGGGTCTACAGTAGTAGGCTACGCTAGGCTAGTGAGGGCATAGCAGGCCTGGGCAATTATTTTCCATGTGAGGGCTACATTAGAATATTTTTTTTTGCCATCGCCGTCCAGAATCATATTACAGGATTATACATACATGTGTATGACTGTGTTGACAGATATATCTACTGTAAATCATGTCCAGATATGCTACTTATTTTACTTTTTTAACATGCACAGAAATAAACCACATCCATGTTCTCCTTTTGGTAGGTATTTTTCATTGTTAAACATGCAATGAACTGCATGGAGGGAAAAGTACACTTTGCATTCAGCACCACGGACAGAACTCTTGTTAATGGCTAAGCACAAAAACACAAGAAAGAGAGAGAGAGCTCAACATTACATTTAAACTACTCAATCGGTGTGAGGAGTGAAGTCTCTGATGGGCATTGACTAGAGCAGTGAAGTCAGGTATAGTTTCTGACTTCGCTATGCGCAGGATCTCTGAGAGGTGGGAGTCAGTAAGAGATGATCTATGCCTTGACTTGTTATATTTATGTTATAATTATTATATGTCTGTTCACATACATAGGTTGACCCAAACAGTACAAACATCTTCTGAGCATGACTCCTAATCTTTGGAAAGTTCGAGAGATGCATAGAACCTCGTCAGTGACATTGTTTTGAATAGTTCTCCAATCACTGCATCAGACTGAAGATCGATAAGCTCAAGTTAAAGGTCAGTGGGAGCGTTATCCAGGTCAGTGGGAGCGTTATCCAGGTCAGTGGGAGCGTTATCCAGGTCAGTGGGAGCGTTATCCAGGTCAGTGGGAGCGTTATCCAGGTCAGTGGGAGTGTTATCCAGGTCAGTGGGAGTGTTATCCAGGTCAGTGGGAGCGTTATCCAGGTCAGTGGGAGCGTTATCCAGGTCAGTGGGAGCGTTATCCAGGTCAGTGGGAGCGTTATCCAGGTCAGTGGGAGCGTTATCCAGGTCAGTGGGAGCGTTATCCAGGTCAGTGGGAGCGTTATCCAGGTCAGTGGGAGCGTTATCCAGGTCAGTGGGAGCGTTATCCAGGTCAGTGGGAGCGTTATCCAGGTCAGTGGGAGTGTTATCCAGGTCAGTGGGAGCGTTATCCAGGTCAGTGGGAGCGTTATCCAGGTCAGTGGGAGCGTTATCCAGGTCAGTGGGAGCGTTATCCAGGTCAGTGGGAGTGTTATCCAGGTCAGTGGGAGCGTTATCCAGGTCAGTGGGAGCGTTATCCAGGTCAGTGGGAGCGTTATCCAGGTCAGTGGGAGCGTTATCCAGGTCAGTGGGAGCGTTATCCAGGTCAGTGGGAGTGTTATCCAGGTCAGTGGGAGCGTTATCCAGGTCAGTGGGAGCGTTATCCAGGTCAGTGGGAGCGTTATCCAGGTCAGTGGGAGCGTTATCCAGGTCAGTGGGAGCGTTATCCACATTGAAGGTGAAAGGAGAGGAAACCAACAGCATGTCATTTTCCAACACTTTGAAATTCTCAAAACGACGAGAAAACTCACCGTTCAAAGCACGCAGCAGCGATGTATACTTCTCCCGCTGGTCATCTGATAGGGAACAGACTAGTAGTGTCGGAAGGTGGGTGAGATTGTTGGCTTCTACTAGGCGGGTCAGGAGGAGTAATTTTCCCTTGAAGACTTTGACAAGGCTGTACATCTGATGTGCAAAAAGGCCCTTCCCTTGTAGTTTGGAATTCAGTTCATTCATGAGGGCCATGATGTCCACAGTGAAGGCAAAATCAGCCAACCATTCTTTATCTTGCAGTTGAGGGACATCCACATATTTTCCTTTCATTTGCAACAACTCAGCAATCTCCGACTTCAGGTCCGACACCCTTTTAAGCACCTTCCCCAAACTCAGCCATCTCACGTTTGTGTGGTAGGGGAGAGCTGCATGACCCGACTCTGTCTCTTCCAACAGTGAAACAAACTGCCCGTGGTTTAAAGATTTTGCTCTTATGAAATGTAACACTTTAGTGACTGTATCCACAACATGGCTCATTTTCAGAACACATTTACAGAGCACCTCCTGATGAATAATGCAATGCAGGAAAATAATTTTCTGATCTGGGTTCAGCTCAGATCTTGTATCCTTTTCTAAAGGCCAATGTTTTTGGGCACCCATCAGTGGTCACACTGGATAACTTTTCAAAACTCAGTCCCAGCTTTGCTGCACACTTATTAACCTCCTCCAATAAATATTTCCCTGTGGTTGTGCTCTTCATTGACTGCACTGAAGCAGGCTCCTCTGTAATTTCATAAAGTCTGGGGTTATGCCTCGTAAGAATGTCAACCATGTCACGTGCATCACTGCTCTCATCCAGGGCCAAGGGCGAAATAGGTGAAATCCTTTACCTTGTCTTTCAACTGTTGTTCCATATTCTCTGCGATGAAGTTGGAAGTTTACATACACTTACGTTGGAAGTTTACATACACTTACGTTGGAGTCATTAAAACTCATTTTTCAACCACTCCACAAATTTCTTGTTAACAAACTATAGTTTTGGCAAGTTGGTTAAGACATCTACTTTGTGCATGACACAAGTAATTTTTCCAACAATTGTTTACAGACAGATTATTTCACTTATAATTCACTGTATCACAATTCCAATGGGTCAGAGGTTTACATACACTAAGTTGACTGTGCCTTTAAACAGCTTGGAAAATTCCAGAAAATGATGTCATGGCTTTATAAGCTTCTGATAGGCTAATTGACATCATGTGAGTCAATTGGAGGTGTACCTTTGGATGTATTTCAAGGCCTACCTTCAAACTCAGTGCCTCTTTGCTTGGCATCATGGGAAAAAAATTAATCAGCCAAGACCTCAGGAAAATAATTGTAGACCTCCACAAGTCTGGTTCATCCTTGGGAGCAATTTCCAAACGCCTGAAGGTACCACGTTCATCTGTACAAACAATAGTACGCAAGTATAAACACCATGGGACCACGCAGCCGTCATTCCGCTCAGGAAGGAGACGCGTTCTGTCTCCTAGAGATGAACGTACTTTGGTGAGAAAAGTGCAAATCAATCCCAGAACCTTGTGAAGATGCTGGAGGAAACAGGTATAAAAGTATCTATATCCACAGTAAAACGAGTCCTATATCGACATAACCTGAAAGACACTGCTCCAAAAGCGCCATAACAAAGCCAGACTACGGTTTGCAGCTGCACATGGGGACAAAGATCGTACTTTTTGGAGAAATGTCCTCTGTCTGATGAAACAAAAATAGAACTGTTTGGCCATAATGACCATCGTTATGTTTGGAGGAAAAAGGGGGTTAGCTTGCAAGCCGAAGAACACCATCCCAACCGTGAATCACGGGGGTGGCACCATCATGCTGTGGGGGTGCTTTGCTGCAGGAGGGACTGGTGCACTTCACAAAATAGATGGCATCATGAGGAAAGAAAATTATGTGGATATATTGAAACAACATTTCATCAGTCAGGAAGTTAAAGTTTGGTCGCAAATGGGTCTTCCAAATGGACAATGACCCCAAGCATACTTCCAAAGTTTTGGCAAAATGGCTTAAGGACAACAAAGTCAAGGTATTGGAGTGGCCATCACAAAGCCCTGACCTCAATCCTATAGAAAATGTGTGGGCAGAACTGAAAAAGCGTGTGCGAGCAAGGAGGCCTACAATCCTGACTCAGTTACATCAGCTCTATCAGGAGGAATGGGCCAAAATTCACCCAACTTATTGTGGGAAGCTTGTGGAAGGCTACCCGAAACGTTTGACCCAAGTTAAACAATTTAAAGGCAATGCTACCAAATACTAATTGAGTGTATGTTAACTTCTGACCCACTGGGAATGTGATGAAAGAAATAAAAGCTGAAATAACTCATTCTCTCTACTATTATTCTGACATTTCACATTCTTAAAATAAAGTGGTGATCCTAACTGACCTAAAACAGGGAATTTTTACTAGGATTAAATGTCAGGAATTATGAAAAACTGAGTTTAAATGTATTTGGCTAAGGTGTATGTAAACGTCTGACTTCAACTGTACCTAGCTCTCGCAATTCCGTTGTTTGCTGGATGCAGTTTTGTGAAAAGTCCTTGCTGCTTTTGCAACTGAGAAAGCAACTCTTTCGATGCACTTGCCCTCTGCTCAGAAGACATATTCCTATATTTCTCTGCATGCTTCATCTGGAAGTGTCGGGACAAGTCGAAGTCTTTCAAGACAGTGATGTACACTAAGCAGACATCTTTCCCTGATACCTCAATAAATAAATATTTCGATGTCCACTCTTGCTGGAACACATTCATTGTCTACTTTCCTTTTCTTTGAAATCTTTGAAAAACTCATTTTTTTTGCACAATTTCTAGCTAGCTACTATTTGTAACTGTGACGTGTTTGTCAGCCTGTCAGTCACTCTGTCCTCGTGCAGCTGTTATTTATACTTGCCTTCAAAATAAATGTCCCACAAGCAGTGGGAGTTAAATCATTACACAAAGGTGAGTATTCATTGGGCTGCTAATTTGAATAACAAATACGTTTTTTCAAAACTTTACTATCGCAAATTCTTTATGTGATCTGAGCATGATTCCGCGGGCCGTATTGAATCAGGTCGCGGGCCGCATATGGCCCCCGGGCCGGCCTTTGCCCAGGCCTGGTGTATAGGAATATTCTCTTTCATTTTAACATGCTAGGCTAGGTACACCAGGCTATGGGGTGAGAGAGTGGGGATTTGCGGTGATTCAGCTTGCTAGGCTATGCTAAGATAGAGTATACAGTGAAAGAGTGGGGATTCTGCTGTGTAGATTTAGACAGCTCGGCTAGGCTATTTGGTGAGGGACTGGGGATGTGCTATGTAGATTTAGCTTGCTAGGCTAAGCAATGCGGTGAGAGAGTAGGGATCTGCTATGTAGATTTAGCTTGCTAGGCTAGGCTAAGCAATGCGGTGAGAGAGTAGGGATCTGCTATGTAGATTTAGCTTGCTAGGTTGGTGTGTATCTGTCAGGCTGCCAGCCAAGTGCTATCTAGCGCTATCCTGAGGGAGCTCATTAGCCAGCCTCATCCTCGTGGTCCTCCTCTGATTGACTGGGAACACAAAGAGAGAAACAAGAGCTTGTCATGCCTCCTCCCACAGATAATTCCTATACCCATTCTCTCTCTCTCTCTCTCTCTCTCTCTCTCTCTCTCTCTCTCTCTCTCTCTCTCTCGCTCTCTCTCTCTCTCTCTCTGTCTCTCTTTCTCTCTCTCTCTCTCTCTCTCTCTCTCTCTCTCTCTCTCTCTCTCTCTCTCTCTCTCTCTCTCTCTCTCTCTCTCTCTCTCTCTCTCTCTCTCTCTCTAGCTCTCTCTCTCTCTCTCTCTCTCTCTCCTCTCTCTCTCGCTCTCTCTCTCTCTCAGTTAAATTCAATTTAATTTAAAGGCTTTATTGGCATGGGAAACGTATGTTAACGTTGCCAAAGCAAGTGAAGTAGATAGCAAACAAAAGTGAAATAAACAATAAATATTAACAGTTAACATTACACTCAGAAGTTCCAAAAGAATAAAGACATTTCAAATGTCTGAAAAGGAGGAGTACAAAGCACTGGAAGTCTTCCGACTAGCTTGGAGAATAAGAATAATCCAACATTTATTTATTTATTTTATTTTATTTGTATTTCTATTTGTCGCAAAGCTAACTAAAAAGCACCATTCCCCAAGAGAGGATGGCTTTCACTTCAGCAGTGATGAATTCATGAACTTCTTTGACAAAAAGATCACGATCATTAGAAAGCAAATGATGGACTGCTTGAATCTGCATATTTCTCCGCAGCTCAGTTGTCCCAAGTCTGCACAGAACTGTCAGGACCTAGAATTAATGGAGACACTCAAGTTTTTTAATTCTGTATCTCTTGACACGTTCATGAAAATAGTCAAGGCCTCTAAACCTTCAAGCTGCATACTGGACCCTATTCCATCTAAACTACTGAAAGAGCTACTTCCTGTGCTTGGCCCCTCTATGTTGGACATAATAAATGTCTCCCTATCCTCTGGATGTGTACCAAACTCACTAAAAGTGGCAGTAATAAAGCCTCTCTTGAAAAACTATCGTCCTATATTGAATCTCCCATTGTGCAGCAACTCACTGCTTCCTGAAGACAAATAATGTATACAAAACGCTTCAGTCTGGTTTTAGGCCCCATCATAGCACTGAGACTGCACTCGTGAAGATGGTAAATTACCTTTTAATGGCATCAGACCAAGGCTCTGCATCTGTCCTCGTGCTCCTAGACCTTAGTGCTGCTTTTGACATCATCGATCACCACATTCTTTTGGAGAGATTGGAAACCTTAATTGGTCTACACGGACAAGTTCATGCCTGGTTTAGATCTTATCTGTCGGAAAGATATACATGTAAGTTCGTCTCTGTGGATGGTTTGTCCTCTGACAAATCAATTGTAAGTTTAGGTGTTCCTCAAGGTTCCGTTTTAGGACAACTATTGTTTTCATAATATATTATACCTCTTGGTGATGTCATTCGAAAACAACATTTCAACTTTCACTGCTATGCGGACAACATACAGCTGTACATTTTCATTAAACATGGTGAAGCCCCAAAATTGCCTACCCTGGAAGCCTGTGTTTCAGACATAAGGAAATGGATGGCGGCAAATGTTTTACTTTTAAACTCGGACAAAACAGAGATGCTAGTTCTAGGTCCCAAGAGATCTGCTGTTGGATCTGACAATTAATCTCGATGGTTGTACAGTCGTCTCAAATAAAACTGTGAAGGACCTCAGCGTTACTCTGGACCCTGATCTCTCTTTTACCGAACATATCAAGAATATTTCAAGGACAGCTTTTTTCTATGCTGCTCCAGTTTCAACTATTCTGCCTGCGGCTATGGAACCCTGACCTGTTCACCGGATGTGCTACCTTGTCCCGGACCTGCTGTTTTCGACTCTCTCTCTCTACCACACCTGCTGTCTCGACCTCTGAGTGCTCGGCTATGAAAAGCCAACTGACATCTACTCCTGATGTACTGACCTGTTGCACCCTCTACAACCACTGTGATTATTATTTGACCCTGCTGGTCATCTATGAACGTTTGAACATCTTGAAGAATAATCTGCCATTAATGGCCATTATAATCTCCACCCGGCACAGCCAGAAGAGGACTGGCCACCCCTCAGAGCCTGTTTCCTCTCTAGGTTTCTTCCTAGGTTCCTGCCTTTCTAGGGAGATTTTCCTAGCCACCATGCTTCTACATCTGCATTGCTCGCTGTTTGGGGTTCTAGGCTGGGTTTCTGTATAGCACTTTGTGACATCTGCTGATGTAAAAAGGGCTTTATAAATACATTTGATTGATTGATTGATTGATTGATTGATTGATTGATTGATTGATTGATTGATTGATTGAGTAAACAGAGCAATTCGCTTTAATATGATTTCACTCACGTCCGGCGATACCTCACAAACAACTATTTTTCAAAGGGGTTTAAGTGTGTATATGTGCTGTGTGTGTGTGTGTGTGTGTATGTCATTGAATTTCCAAACTTATTAAGATAAACTTATTTTCAAACTTATTAAGATAAAACGTATTTTCAACGTATTATGCAAACTCCCAAATTGGACTGAAAACAAATATATTTCCCAAGCAGCCTTCACACTATTCCTTTTAATTCTGTTCACTTTTACATTAATAGGAACTCAAACATAAAGGTTCTAGGCTTCTAGTCTCTCACTATTTCCATCTGACAGCAATCGAAAACAGTTACGTCAGAAACACACCTGAAAGAAAATGAAATAAACGTGAACATCCCATTTGAATAGTCTCAATCGATGGGCTTTGCGATACTAGCAAAACTTTTAATTTGAAAAACGATGCTGATGTCACAGGTGTGACTGGTAGAGCTGGGTTATTAAGACCGGAGTGTCTCCTACAGCTGTAAAAACATATGAGTGTATTCCATGGAGGAAATGTGAGGCCCAAATATACTGCTACAGTCTGCTGGGTTCATTATGTAGACTTACAAACACCTGCAGTTGGGTAGATGAAAAGGTTTTGTTGACAGGGAATCAACTATAGACCCTTGGGAGCAGCACAGGAAAAGGTTTTTAAAAGATAAAAAAAATTAAAATGTATGTATGCACAAAAACTACCTAAAATAAAGAAGAAAAAAAACATTTGTGTGAATGTGCATGTATGTGTGTGTGTGTGCATTCAAATGCCCCAACATCGGAGTTTCTGAGCAAATCTCTCAGAACTTTTCCATTAGTTAAGGAAAATGGCACTGCGTTCCTCTCAACGCACCAAGCTTTTGATCATTAAATCATGGGGCACATGAATTATCCCCATCTACGAGTGCACCCATCCCAGATTATTTTAATCAGATGGATTATTAATAAAGGGGTTCCTCATTTGTGAATAACTTTGTAGCTAGTTGGTGACTCAGATGCAGTGTGGGAGAATGGCTTTGATGTGGCTTTCTGTTCAACAGGAGATACTGTGCATTCGGAAAGTATTCAGACCCGATTACTTTTTCCACATTTTGACTTACTCTAAAATTGATTAAATTGTTTTTTCTCCCCTCATCAATCTACACACAATACCCCATCATGACAAAGCAAAAACAGGTTTTTAGAAATGTTTGCGTGTTTAAAAAAAATCTAAAAATATCACATAAGTATTCAGACCCTTTACTCAGTACTTTGTTGAAGCACCTTTGGCAGCGATTATAGCCTCAAGTCTTCTTGGGTATGACGCTACAAGCTTGGCACACCTGTACTTTGGGAGTTTCTCCCATTCTTCTCAGCAGATCCTCTCAAGCTCTGTCAGGTTTTTGTTAGTTTTTTTTGTACTTTTACCCCTTTTTCTACACAATTGGTAGTTATAGTCTTGTCACATCACTGCAACACCCCTACGGACTCGGGAGAGGTGAAGGTCGGGAGCCATGCGTTCTCCAAAACGCGACCCTGCCAAGCCGCACTGCTCGATTAACCCGGAAGCCAGCCGCACCAATGCGTAGGAGGAAACACCAACGAGCTGGCGACCGAAGTCAGCTTGCAGGCAACCGGCCCACCACAAGGAGTTGCTAGAGCACAATGGAACAAGGAAATCCTGTCCGGCCAAACCCTCCCCTAACCCGGACGACACTGGGCCAATTGCGTGCCGCATCATGGGTCTCCCGGTCACAGCCGGCTGAGACACAGCCTGGGATAGAACCCGGGTCTGTAGTGATGCAGTGCGATGCAGTGCCTTAGACCGCTGCACCACTCGGGAGACCCTCTCTCCAGAGATCTTCGATTGGGTTAAAGTCCAGGCTCTGGCTGGGCCACTCAAGGACATTCAGAGACTTGTCCCGAAGCCACTCCTGCGTTGTCTTCGCTGTGTGCTTAGGGTCGTTATCCTGTTGGAAGGTGAACCTTCCCTCCAGACTGAGGTCCTGAGCGCTCTGGAGCAGGTTTTCATCAAGGATCTCTCTGTACTTTGCTCCTTTCATCTTTCCCTCGATCCTGCCTACTCTCCCAGTACCTGCCGCTGACAAACATCCCCACAGCATGATGGTGCCACCACCGTGCTTCACCGTAAGGATGGTGCCAGGTTTCCTCCTGACGTGACGCTTGGCATTCAGGCCAAAGAGTTCAATTTGGGTTTCATCAGACCAGAGAATCTTGTTTCTCATTGTCTGAGAGTCTTTAGGTGCCTTTTGGCAAACTCCAAGCGGGCTGTCATGTGCCTTTTACTGAGGAGTGGCTTCCATCTGGCCATTCTACCATAAAGGCCAGAGTGGTGGAGTGCTGCAGAGATGGTTGTCCTTCTGGAAGGTTCTCCCATCTCCCCAGAGGAACTCTGGAGCTCTGTCAGAGTGACCATCGGGTTCTTGGTAACCTCCCTGACCAAGGCCCTTCTCCCCGATTGCTCAGTTTGGCCGGGCGGCCAGCACTAGGAAGAGTTTTGGCGGTTCCAATCAATTGAATTTACCACAGGTGGACTCCAATCAAGTTGTAGAAACATCTCAAGGATGATCAATCGAAACAGGATGCACCTGAGCTCAATTTCACATCATATAGCAAAGGGTCTGAATACTTTGGTAAATAAGGTATTTCTGTTTTTAATTTCAATACATTTGCTGAAATTGCTAAAAACCTGTTTTCGCTTTGTCATTATGGGGTATTGTGTGTAGATTGATGAGGACAATCTTTTACTTAATCAATTTTAGAAAAAGGCTGTAACGTAACAAAATGTAGAAAAAGGTCAAGGGGTCTGAATACTTTCCGAATACACAGGGTTTCAAACTCCTATAAATTGTATTGTCCTAGTTGTCATGGTCCCCAATGCAATGGTTAGCTTGTTTGCACCAAAACATTTGCCTTCATCATTGTCTATTCATTTTGATGTTCCAATGCCCACAAAATCTGTACATCTATAACCATAGGAATTCACAGTCCACTTGGTTCTAATACAGTTTGAAATATTGTAACACTGGAAGAGTTGTATTTTGAACGGAAGCAAAAATAATCACCAAGGGGTTGTATAGTGGAACAGGAATATTCTGAAACAAACTTCACAGATGTCTCTACCTCTCTAATAATGACAATGAGGCCTGAGCTTCAGGAGCTGTGTGATGTTCAGCTATAGAGAGATAGAGACAGAGACAGAACGAGAGAGAGAGGATCTGCTTTGATGTGGAGTCACATGAAAGTGTTCTTCCCTCCAGGGTGTGTGTGTCTGAGTCCATACCTCAGCACAGCACTCAGTAAAAACAGACAAGCCTCTCTCTCTCTCTCTCTCTCTCTCTCTCTCTCTCTCTCTCTCTCTCTCTCTCTCTCTCTCTCTCTCTCTCTCTCTCTCTCTCTCTCTCTCTCTCTCTCTCTCTCTCTCTCTCTCTCTCTCTCTCTCTCTCTCTCTCTCTCTCTCTCTCTCTCTCTCAATTCAATTCAATTCAATTCAATTCAATTTAAGGGCTTTATTGGCATGGGAAACATATGTTAACATTGCCAAAGCAAGTGAAGTAGATAATAAACAAAAGTGAAATAAACAATACAAATTACACTCACAAAAGTTTAAAAAGAAGAAAGACATTTCAAATGTCATATTATGTGCAAATAGTTAAAGGGAAGATAAATAAACATAAATATGGGTTGTATTTACAATGGTGTTTGTTCTTCACTGGTTGCCCTTTTCTTGTGGCAACAGGTCACAAATCTTGCTGCTGTGGTGGCACACTGTGGTACTTCACCTTATAAGGGAGTTTATCAAGATTGGATTTGTTTTCTAATTATTTGTGGGTCTGTGTAATCTAAGGGAAATATGTGTCTCTAATTTGGTCATACATTTGGCAGGAGGTTAGGAAGTGAAACTCGGTTTCCACCTCATTTTGTGGGCAGTGTGCACATAGCCTGTCTTCTCTTGAGAGTCAGGTCTGCCTACGGCGGCCTTTCTCAATAGCAAGGCTATGCTCACTGAGTCTGTACATAGTCAAAGCTTTCCTTAAGTTTGGGTCAGTCACAGTGGTCAGGTATTCTGCTAATGTTTACTCTCTGTTTAGGGTCAAATAGCATTCTAGTTTGCTCTGTTGTTTTGTTGGTTATTTCCAATGTGACAAGTAATTTTATTTTTGTTTTCTCATGATTTGGTTGGGTCTAATTGTGTTGCTGTCCTGGGGCACCGTGGGGTCTGTTTGTGTTTGTGAGCACCAGTTGGCAGATGGGATTCTTCTCCAGGTTAATCTCTCTGCAGGTGAGGGCTTTGTTATGGAAGGTTTGAGAATCATTTATTTTTAGTTGGTTGTAGAATTTAATTGCTATTTTCTGGATTTTGATGATTAGCGGGAATCGTCCTAATTCTGTTCTGCATGCATTATTTGATATTTTTGCCGAATTCTGCATGCAGAATCTCGATTTGGTGTTTGTCCCATTTTCTGAATTCTTGGTTAGTGAGTGGAAATCAGACCTCACAACCATAAAGGGCAATGGGTTCTATACTGTAACTGATTCAAGTATTTTAAGCCAGATCCTAATTGTGATGTAAAATGTTATGTTCCTTTTGATGGAGTAGAAGGCCCTTCTTGCCTTGTCTCTCAGATCGTTCAAAGCTTTGTGGAAGTTACCTGTGGTGCTGATGTTTATGCCGAGGTAGGTATAGTTCTTTGTGTGCTCTAGGGCAACGGTGTCTAGATAGAATTTGTATTTGTTGTCCTGGCAACTGGAACCTTTTTTGGAACACCATTATTTCTGTCTTATTGAGATTAACTGTCAGGGCCGAAGTCTGACAGAATCTGTGCAGAAGATCTAGGTGCTGCTGTAGGCCCTCCTTGGTTGGGGACACAAGCACCAGATCATCTGCAAACAGTAGACATTTGACTTCAGATTCTAGTAGGGTGAGGTCGGGTGCTGCTGACTGCTCTAGTGCCATTCGTCAGTTCATTGATATATATATATATATATATATATGTTGAAGAGGGTGGGGCTAAAGCTGCATCCCTGTCTCACCCCCCGGCCCTGTGGAAAGAACTGTGTGTGTTTTTGCCCATTTTAACCGCACACTTGTTGTTTGTGTACATGTATTTTATAATGTCGTATGTTTTTCCCTCAACACCACTGTCGTGACTTTACTTTCATTAATCTGATGACTATTATTTATCGAATCAACTAACTATGTTTAATTAAATTAATAATGTAACAATTAACTCATTAGGAGTTGGGGCACCACAGAAGAGGTTGTTTAAAGAGTTACCATCTCCCGAATTAAACTCTAAAGGGCTTTACCTATCACATCCATAAAACAGTAAATGTATTAATTCATGACCTCTTATCATATCATCATTCTGAATGGTCGTAACCTTCTTGGATCTGTAAAAACCCCAGCCTTACTCATGATTCAGTACACAAATTGGTTTAATTATCTATTTAATATTTAACTAAATAATAACGCAGAATTAGCATACACACTTAATGACCAAGAGGGAGGGGTAAAGAGAGAGAGAGGGAGAGAGAGACCGAGGCACAGCACTTTGGAAATTTAGGAACTACTCTCAAAGTAATCATAATACTTTGCACACAAACCACCGCCCATTTGTAGTAAAAAAACATGAATGTATTTACGTGTAAATGCCTTTGTTCGTCGTCTATCACTGTTGAAACCAATTTTTGAAAGGGTTTTGTTTGTGTCTCCTGTAAGGCTCTGATTGTCCACAAGAGGTCACAATGTCTTTCTTCTTAGTTGTCTGTTTCTGTAGTGGAGTGTTTCTTCAGAACAGCTACTTAGCTGTACCAGTGATTGTCTGAGAGGGGAGCTTTCTTCTCCCTCCACCTTGTGTGGTCAGTCAGAGTTTGAAACTCTTTACACGCACAGCTGCAGCCTGGCGATGTTCAGGTCTAGTCTGGGAGGTGGTATTCTTCCCCTCGTGTTGATGTTCAACGTTCCAACCATTTTCAGATGTGTAGCGACTGACATCTTTCTGGTCTGATGTTAATATCTTAACCTATCAATTTATACACTCTGGTTAAAAGGGGCGTTCCGTCATGCTGACACACTCTCTGAGCTCACTCGGGGCATGGAGACTTGACAGATAAAGGGGATATATTTTCCTAGCTACAGTGGCTTGCGAAAGGATTCCACCCCCTTGGAATTTTTCCTATTTTGTTGCCTTACAACCTGGAATTAAAATTGATTTTGGGGGGGTTTGTATCATTTGATTTACACAACATGCCTAACACTTTGAAAATGCAAAATATTTGTTATTGTAAAACAAACAAGAAATAAGACAAAAAAACTGAAAACTTGAGCGAGCATAACTATTCACCCCCCCCCCCCCCCCCCAAAGTAAATACTTTGTAGAGCCACCTTTTGCAGCAATTACAGCTGCAAGCCTCTTGGGGTATGTCTCTATAAGCTTGGCACATCTATCCACTGGGATTTTTGCCCATTCTTCAAGGCAAAACTGCTCCAGCTCCTTCAAATTGGATGGGTTCTGCTGGTGTACAGCAATCTTTAAGTCATACAACAGATTCTCAATTGGATTGAGGTGTGGGCTTTGACTAGACCATTCCAAGACATTTAAATGTTTCCCCTTAAACCACTCAAGTGTTGCTTTAGCAGTATGCTTAGAGTCATTGTCCTGCTGGAAGGTGAACCTCCGTCCTAGTCTCAAATCTCTGGAAGACTGAAACAGGTTTCCCTCATGAATTTCCCTGTATTTAGCACCATCTATCATTCCTTCAATTCTGACCAGTTTCCCAGTCCCTGTCGATGAAAAACATCCCCACAGCATGATGCTGCCACCACCATGCTTCACTGTGGGGATGGGGGTGATGAGAGGTGTTGGGTTTGCGCCAGACGTAGTGTTTTCCTTGATGGCCAAAAAGCTACATTTTAGTCTCATCTGACCAGAGTACCTTCTTCTATATGTTTGGGGAGTCTCCCACATGCCTTTTGGCGAACACCAAACGTGTTTGCTTATTTTTTTCTTTAAGCAATTGCTTTTTTTCTGGCCACTCTTCCGTAAAAACCAGCTCTGTGGAGTGTACGGCTTAAAGTCGTTCTATGGACAGATACTCCAATCTCCGCTGTGGAGCTTTGCAGCTCCTTCAGAGTTATCTTTGGTCTCTTTGTTGCCTCTGATTAATGCCCTCCTTGCCTGGTCCGTGAGTTTTGGTGGGCGGCCCTCTCTTGGCAGGTTTGTTGTGCCATATTCTTTCAATTTTTTAATAATGGATTTAATGGTGCTCCGTGGGATGTTCAAAGTTTCTGATATATTTTTTTATAACCCAATCCTGATCTGTACTTCTCCACAACTTTGTCCCTGACCTGTTTGGAGAGCTCTTTGGTCTTCATGGTGCCGCTTGCTTGGTGGTGCCCCTTGCTTAGTGGTGTTGCAGACTCTGGGGCCTTTCAGAACAGGTGTATATATACTGAGATCATGTGACAGATCATGTGACACTTAGATTGCACACAGGTGAACTTTATTTAACTAATTATGTGACTTCTGAAGGTAATTGGTTGCACCAGATCTTATTTAGGGGCTTCATAGCAAAGGAGGTGAATACATATGCACGCACCACTTTTACGTTATTTATTTTTTATTTCTTCATCTTTTTTATTTCACTTCACCAATTTTGACTATTTTGTGTATGTCCATTACATGAAATCCAAATAAAAATTAATTTAAATTACAGGTTGTAATGCAACAAAATAGGAACAACGCCAAGGGGGAGGAAGACTTTTGCAAGGCACTGTACCTCTTAGGTCACACGATGGGACTTGGGCAGGTCTATTAGTGGGGGTTGGGCCTGTTGTTCTGCTCACGGCCTGGGCATGTGTGCGGCTGTCATGTTAACGTCCTTGCTGCAGGGGCAGGGGGCATGGGGGGCGGGGCAGAAGGGGCATAATTCTGATCTGGGGGGGCCTATATAGAGTGTGGGTTGGGTTTGTTTGGGGAGGGGTCGACTGGTTGGGGTGGGGATGTGGCTGGTGTGGGTGTAGGTCCTCTTGGTATGGATCCTCTTGGTCCTCCGGGAGGGGGTCTGGGTGGGGTGTCCGTTTCTCTGTTGATCCTGTGTGCAGTTGAGGGTGATGTCCTTCAGGGGGTGGACCTGGTCGTAAAAGCTGTTCCAAGTCCAGGGTGGAGTGGTACAGTAGGCAAGGTAAACATTTGGTTTTGAGGCACAGTCCCAGGAAATGCTTGCATTCACCCGCTGCATGGTGGCAGGGTGAAATTATTTTTGTGGTAGCAGGGTGGAGATAACCACTTGTGCAATGGGGAAATTGGAAAATGCTTTTTCAATCACTCCCTTGAGTGCTGTGGCCACCCTTTAATGCTGGGCTCTCAGGTCGTTTGTGCCTGTGTGTATTATGATGTGGCTGGGGGACCCTAGTCAGTCCTCTGACAGCAGCTCCAGGGCACGCCGGGTGTTCGGACACCAGAGTTTAGCCACTTAGTGTTTTGGACAAAGTTTCCTCTCTTGAATGTATTTCCCATTTCAGTCAATGAGGAGCACAATCTCTGGCTTTTTTGTGTCCTCAGTCAGGACAGCTATCCGGTGAAGGTGGAGTCTGCTGGGTTGGTGGATCCTGCCTTGTCTGTCCTGCTGTGGTCAGGGTCTCTTCTGTCTCTCTCTCTCTCTCTCTCTCTCTCTCTCTCTCTCTCTCTCTCTCTCTCTCTCTCTCTCTCTCTCTCTCTCTCTCTCTCTCTCTCTCTCTCTCTCTCTCTCTCTCTCTCTCTCTCTCTCTCTCTCTCTCTCTCTCTCTCTCTCTCTCTCTCTCTCTCTCTCTCTCTCTCTCTCTCTCTCTCTCTCTCTTTCTATATATATATATATATATATACAGTGGGGAGAACAAGTATTTGATACACTGCCGATTTTGCAGGTTTTCCTACTTACAAAGCATGTAGAGGTCTGTAATTTTTATCATAGGTACACTTCAACTGTGAGAGACGGAATCTAAAACAAAATGATTGTTTTAGATTTTTAATTTGCATTTTATTGCATGACATATGACAGAAAAGCAGAACTTAATATTTGGTACAGAAACCTTTGTTTGCAATTACAGAGATCATACGTTTCCTGTAGGTCTTGACCAGGTTTGCACACACTGCAGCAGGGATTTTGGCCCACTCCTCCATACAGACCTTCTCCAGATCCTTCAGGTTTCGGTGCTGTCGCTGGGCTATACGGACTTTCAGCTCCCTCCAAAGATTTTCTATTGGGTTCAGGTCTGGAGACTGGCTAGGCCACTCCAGGACCTTGAGATGCTTCTTACGGAGCCACTCCTTAGTTGCCCTGGCTGTGTGTTTCGGGTCGTTGTCATGCTGGAAGACCCAGCCACGACCCATCTTCAATGCTCTTACTGAGGGAAGGAGGTTGTTGGCCAAGATCTTGCGATACATGGCGCCATCCATCCTCCCCTCAATACGGTGCAGTCGTCCTGTCCCCTTTGCAGAAAAGCATGCCCAAAGAATGATGTTTCCACCTCCATGCTTCACGGTTGGGATGGTGTTCTTGGGGTTGTACTCATCCTTCTTCTTCCTCCAAACACGGCGAGTGGAGTTTAGACCAAAAAGCTTTATTTTTGTCTCATCAGACCACATGACATTCTCCCATTCCTCCTCTGGATCATCCAGATGGTCATTGGCAAACTTCAGACGGGCCTGGACATGCGCTGGCTTGAGCAGGGGGACCTTGCATGCGCTGCAGGATTTTATTCCATGACGGCGTAGTGTGTTACTAATGGTTTTCTTTGAGACGGTGGTCCCAGCTCTCTTCAGGTCATTGACCAGGTCCTGCCATGTAGTTCTGGGCTGATCCCTCACCTTCCTCATGATCATTGATGCCCCACGAGGTGAGATCTTGCATGGAGCCCCAGACCGAGGGTGATTGACCGTCATCTTGAACTTCTTCAATTTTCTAATAATTGCGCCAACAGTTGTTGCCTTCTCACCAAGCTGCTTGCCTATTGTCAGGCTTAGTGCGGGGAGCAGGAACGGGCCTGACCATACTGGGAACACACACCACTGGCCTTGTGCGGGAACCAGGAACGGGGCGGACCGGACTGGTGACACACACCACTTGCTTGGTGCGAGGAGCGGGACTGGGTTTCCTCATAAACCTCCGCTCCCTCTGCTGCCTAACCAGTTCCTCTCGCCGTGCCTCCATACTCTCCTTCTCCCTCGTGACCAATAGCCCCCGTAACCTGGCGGCCTCCTCTGCTAACCGGCTGAACCGCTCTATCGCGGCCTCCTGCTGCCTCGTCGTCCACGGCGTGAGCCCCCCCCCTAAATTTTTTTGGGGCTTGTCTCTCCCCCGTGAACATGGCCTCCATGCCTCTCGCCAGACTCTCTCTCCTCTCCTCCCAAGTCCATCCTCTCTCCTCTTCACGCTGCTTGATCCAGTCGTGGTGGGATCTTCTGTCACGTCGATAGATGAAGCGGACTAAGGCGCCTCGTGATAAACGTACATATTTTATTGAAGTACACCACACGAACAAAACAACAAACGAAACATGAAGTCCTAGGTTAACACAAACCTTTCGGAACAAGATCCCACAATGACTAGTGAAAACAGGCTGCCTAAGTATGGTTCCCAATCAGAGACAACGAGCTACAGCTGCCTCTGATTGGGAACCACCCTGGCCAACATAGATCTAACCGATCTAGAACGAAAACCATAGCAAACAAAACATAGAAAATCCACACCCTGGCTCAACAATTAGGAGTCCCCAGAGCCAGGGCGTGACAACTCCAATCAAGTTGTAGAAACATCTCAAGGATGATGCACCTGAGCTCAATTTCGAGTCTCATAGCAAAGGGTCTGAAAACGTATGTAAATGAGGTATTTCTGTTTTTTTGTTTTAATAAAGTTGAAAAAAAATGAAAAAAACTGTTTTCGCTTTGTTATTATGGGGTATTGTGTGTAGATTGATGAGGATTATTTATTTATTTAATCCATTTTAGAATAAGGCTGTAACGTAACAAAATGTGGAAAAAGTCAAGGGGTTTGAATACTTTCCGAAGGCACTGTATCTACAAATGGATTGTTAATTGAACTCGTTCTGTCATTTCTTGATTTCTTGTTTAGATTTTTGATAACATTTCTGTATTTGTATTGTATTTGCGAGACATTCTACTGGTGTTGGAGCTAGTAACATAAGCATTTCGCTGTACCTGCCATGACGCCTAAAAAGCTGCAACCAACAAACTTTGGAGGCTCACAATGTGGCCGAGAGTCACAGTCCAATGGAAAAACAAACGTTGATGATTTAATCATCCAAGCCCCAAAGCAATAGGAGGTACTCAAGGAATTAATCATTAGACTTTTCTAGTAAACAATGCCCTCTGGGTATTTCTGCTACTGAGCGGTAGGCTATAGAGGCCTTTTGAGGACTGCTTTCATGTTGTGGAAATACAGGGCGGGGAACTGAAGACAAAGAGGGACAGATTGAACAGATGGAGAGACGTGAAATCAAACTGTCCACTTAGGAAGCAACACTGATTGACAATACATTTCACATGCTGTTGTGCAAAAGGAATAGACAACAGGTGGAAATTATAGGCAATTAGCAAGACACCCCCAATAAAGGACTGGTTTTGCAGGTAGTGACCACAGACCACTTCTCAGTTCCTATGCTTCCTGGCTGATGTTTTGGTCACTTTTGAATGATGGCGGTGCTTTCACTCTAGTGGTAGCATGAGACGGAGTCTACAAGCCACACAAGTGGCTCAGGTAGTGCAGCTCATCCAGGATGGCACGCAAGAAGGTTTGCTGTGTCTGTCAGCGTAGTGTCCAGAGCATGGAGGCGCTACCAGGAGACAGGCCAGTACATCAGGAGACGTGGAGGAGGCCGTAGGAGGGCAACAACCCAGCAGCAGGACTGCTACCTCCGCCTTTGTGCAAGGAGGAGCACTGCCAGATGGAGACAGGGCACAACAGATCACCTCTCCGTCTCCGAGGTGACCCCCCTATAATTGGTCGTGAGCTGAATCATTATTATCCTCCTGACTGGTCTAAACCATCTCATCAACAACAGAGGTGATCCCCCTGACTGGTCTAAACTATCTCATCAACAACAGAGGTGATCCTCCTGACTGGTCTACACCATCTCATCAACAAGAGCTTTTCCCCCTCTCTCTCTCTCTCTCTCTCTCTCTCTCTCTCTCTCTCTCTCTCTCTCTCTCTCTTCTAACTGGACTAGTTGTGTTAACAGTTCTGTCTTTTCCACAATTTGTCAAGGTATACAATTCTGAAGTACAACATAAATAACACATGAATAGATTAGAATTACACTAGGTGTATACAAAAACAATGTGACCCATATACATTCATATTTCAGAAATGGAGGGAAATGAGGAGGTGGATCCCATCTAAACTCCCCTCCAGACGTATTTGGAAAAGTTTTAATTTGCCTCTATTTTCCAGCATTTTGGATTTGAGATGAAATATTTCATATTAGGCAACAGTACAGAATGTCACCTTTTATTTTAGGGTATTTTCATACATATCTGTTTAACCATTTAGAAATGAAAGCACTTTATGTATCTAGTCCCTCCCATTTGGTACTGTATTAGGACAAATTCACTTACAGTGTATTATTAAAGTAGTTGAAAGTTTAGTATTTGGTCTCATATTCCTAGCACGCAATGACTACATGAAGCTTGTGACTCTACAAACCCGTTGGACACATTTGCAGTTTGTTTTGGTAGTGTTTTGGGTTATGGTGTGCCCAACAGTAACTGAATGGTGAATGATGACTGGAGTAATTTTCTTTCTAAGTGAGTAGATTAAGATGTTTCTGAATCCTGATAACGCCATGATTGAGAAAAATCATGAATGAATACTTAATAATGATGAGTAAGAACGTTACATAGGCTACAACAAAACATGCTCTCACCATTACCAATAACAGGGGAGGTTATAATATTTGAGGGAGGTAGGATCTTTGTGCCCCTGAAACCTTCTCAGTCATCATTATCCATAATCATGGTAGCATCCACATTAATGTAGAAGGGTTCAGAAACATCTTAAATTCTTACTTACAATAAAATGGACTCTAAAATGGCCTAAAATTAACTCTAATAGTCATCATTCACCATTCAGTTCCTATTGGGCAAAAACATGATCGAAAACACCAAAACCAAAACAATTATTAGAATAGAACCAAACCGCAAATGCATTCAACAAGTGTGTAGAGTCACAAGCGTGATGTGGTCATTGTGTGCTAGGAATATGGGACCAAATATTAAACTTTGCACTACATTAATACACTATAAGTGAATTTGTCCAAATACTTATGGGGGACTAGATGCATAAAAAAGTGCTTTCATTTCTAAACCGTAAAATAGATGTGTATGAAAATACCCTCACATAAAAGCTGACATTTTGAATCGTCTCAAATCTACAACGCTGGAATATAGGAGCCAAACTGACCATTTTATCTTCACTGTCCAAATACATACAGTATGTTTGGGAGTGTATACATATACCAATTTGTTAGTTTACCAAAGATAAGAGGAGTGATACCACCTTTATCACTGAGAGCAGTTAGGTCTACACTTTACAGATGGAACAAGCTGTTCTTCCTCTCTCCATTTTTCATCTTTCAGCTATCTCTCTCTCTCACACACACACACACACACACACACACACACACACACACACACACACACACGCGCACACATAAACACACACACACACATCTTTCTCTGTGTGACGTGTGACAACACTTCACAGCTGTCTCAAGGGCCCTTTCTACGCACAGATGATTTGCACAGTGGCTGTCAAACGCCAGGATGTATGGACGGGATACACTCCCAAACACACACCGGGGGAAAGTGCCGCTGCCGCCGCTATATCTGTCACACTACAAAGACAAACATATGGCGGATGGATATGAGGCGCGACTTCACGGAAATGGGTCTCTGAAATGTTGCTAAATATATAAGGATGACAGAGTTGATTCATGTACAGCACTGTGTGAGTGGGGAAGTTTTTAATAATACGAGAACTGAGTGCAGAAACACAAAAGTAGCATAACAGTGAAATACCTATTTTTGCCATTTCCTGAATCACACAGAAATGGAATTGTTGCACAGAACCACCTGTAGGTAGACACGGATCTATCCTCTCACCTAAAAGGCTTACCAACTTTAGGTACCCTATGACAAAACCAACTACTTCTCTGGCTTATTGGCTTACTGCTGTGTTCTTACTGCCGTGTTCTTACTGCCGTGTTCTTACTGCCGTGTTCTTACTGCCGTGTTCTTACTGCCGTGTTCTTACTGCCGTGTTCTTGTCCCTCCTGCACCGTGGCAGTCGATTGATCAGGCCAAACAGTAGCCCCATGCAGTCTAATTAAGGAGGAGGGTGAAGTTGTCCCCTGTACATTGATTTAGGGTCCGTTTTGAAATCTTCCACTAATGGTTGAGGCTTTAGGGAGGATAAGCTGATCGTAGATATTTTACAGGAGTGACTGCTATCCGAGCTCCAATGATGTTGGTGTGCTGTTTGCAATTAGCAGGATAAGAAACAGAGAGATATTTTACTTGTGGTTGTGGAGAATGACAGATGTTCAAGGAGACGGCCTTCTACTTCCAACCTTACGATTTGACAAGTCATTTTTTGCTTTCTCCCTGCTCCATGGCTTCCCCCTGTGCAGAGGTATTTTTGGTATTTTATTAGGATCCCCATTAGCTGTTGCAAAAGCAGCAGCTACTCTTCCTGGGGTCCACACAAAACATGACATAATACAGAACATTAATAGACAAGAACAGCTCAAGGACAGAACTACATAAAACCATTTTTAAAGGCACACGTAGCCTACATATCAATACATACACAAAATATCTAGGTCAAATAGGGGAGAGGCGTTGTGTCATGAGGTGTTGCTTTATCTGTTTTTTGAAACCAGGTTTGTTGTTTATTTGAGCAATATGAGATGGAACAGAGTTCCATGCAATAATGGCTCTATATAATACTGTACGCTTTCTTGAATTTGTTCTGGATTTGGGGACTGTGAAAAGACCCCTGGTGGCATGTCTGGTGGGATAAGTGTGTGTGTCAGAGCTGTGTGTAAATTGACTATGCAAACAATTTGGGATTTTCAACACATTAATGTTTCTTATAAAAAGAAGTGATGCAGTCGGTCTCTCCTCAACTCTTAGCCAAGAGAGACTGGCATGCATTGTATTTATATCAGCCCTCTGATTACAATGAAGAGCAAGACGTGCCGCTCTGTTTTGGGCCAGCTGCAGCTTAACTAGGTCTTTCCTTGCAGCACTCAACCACATGACTGGACAATAATCAAGATTAGTCAAAACTAGAGCCTGCAGGACTTGCTTTTTGGAGTGTGGTGTCAAAAAAGCAGAGCATCTCTTTAATACGGAGAGACCTCTCCCCATCTTTCCAACCATTGACTATATGTTTTGACCATGATAGTTAACAATCTAAGGTAACACCAAGTAATTTAGTCTCCTCAACTTTTTCAACAGCCACACCATTCATTACCAGTTTCAGCTGAGTGTCACGACTTCCTCCGAGGCTGCCTCCTCTCCTTGTTCGGGCAGGCTTCGGCATTCGTCGTCACCGGCCTTCTAGCCACTGCCGCTCCATCTCATCATTCCATTTATTTTGTCTTGTTTATTACACACACCTGGTTCCTATCCCCTCCTCGGTACCTGTATAAGTGTTCCCTCTGCCCCCTTGTCTTTGTGTGTGATTGTTAACTGTACTCCTGAGTGGCGCAGTGGTCTAAGGCACTGCATCGCAGTGCTAACTGTGCCACTAGAGATCCTGGTTCGAATCCAGGCTCTGTCGCTGCCGGCCGCGACCGGGAGACTCATGGGCGGCGCACAATTGGCCCAGCATCGTCCAGGGTAGGGGAGGGAATGGCCGGCAGGGATGTAGCTCAGTTGATAGAGCATGGAGTTTGCAACGCCAGGGTTGTGGGTTCGATTCCCACGGGGGGGCAGTATAAAACAAATATGTATTCACTAACTGTAAGTCGCTCTGGATAAGAGCGTCTGCTAAATGACTAAAATGTTAACAAAGAGCTCGGTGGAGCTCTTTGTTATTTTGTATTGCCGGGTTATTTTCACCCGTGTGCTTCGTTGTTTCCAGTGCGCCTGTTTTTCCGCACTGAAGTGTTTGACACATTGCTGCGTGCTACTGTGTTCAGAATAAACCTTTTATTCTGTGATTTGCCCTCCTGCGGCTGACACCATCAAATCACCCATTCCACTGAGGTCTAGAACTTTAGGGAATGATTTGTACCAAATACAATGCTCTTAGTTTTAGAGATGTTCAGGACCAGTTTATTAGTGGCCACCCATTCCAAAACAGACTGCAACTCTTTGTTAAGGGTTTCGGTGACTTCATTAGCTGTGGTTGCTGATGCGTATATGGTTGAATCATCAGCATACATGGACACACATGCTTTGTTTAATGCCAGTAGCAGGTCATTGTTAAAAATAGAAACGAGTAGAGGGCCTAGAGAGCTGCCCTGTGGTACACCACACTTTACATGTTTGACATTAGAGAAGCTTCCATTAAAGAAAACTATTTGAGTTCTATTAGATAGATAGCTCTGAATCCACGATATGGCAGAGGTTGAAAAGCCATAACACATCAAAGGCTGCACTGAAATCTAACAGTACAGCTCCCACAATCTTCTTATTATCAATTTCTTTCAACAAATCATCAGTCACGTGTGTCAGTGCAGTACATGTTGAGTGCCCTTCCCTATAAGCATGTTGAAAGTCTGTTGTTAATTTGTTTACAGAGAAATAGCATTGTATTTGGTCAAACACCATTTTTTCCAACAGTTTACTAAGAGCTAGCAGCAAGCTTATAGGTCTACTGTTAGAACCAGTAAAGGTCACTTTACCATTCTTGGGTAGCGGAATTACTTTGGCTTCCCTCCAGGCCTGAGGACAAAGACTTTCCTCTAGGCTCAGATTAAAGATATGACAGATGGGAGTGGCTATAGAGTCAGCTACCATCCACAGTAGCTTTCCATCTAAGTTGTCAATGCCAGGAGGTTTGTCATTATTGATCGATAACAATAATTTTCCCACCTCTCCCACACTAACTTTACAAAATTCTAACTTGCAATGCTTTTCTTTCATTATTAGTTATTTTTTCTATGCATGAATATGATGGCTCACTGCTTTTTTCCTGCCTAAGGTCACCACAGTACAGTACCCCTTGGATATAAAAAATAACACTGCACGCAATAAGTACAACAATAAGCTCCTCAAGGACAATCCAGAGACACTATTTGCTAACTGCTACAAATAGGGGAATGTAAGCAACTTCATTTTCATTTTACATTTTTACATTTTAGTCATTTAGCAGACGCTCTTATCCAGAGCGACTTACAGTTAGTGAATACATATTTTTTTATACTGGTCCCCCGTGGGAATCGAACCCACAACCCTGGCGTTGCAAACACCATGCTCTATCAACTGAGCTACATCCCTGCCGGCCATTCCCTCCCCTACCCTGGACGACGCTGGGCCAATTGTGCGCCGCCCCTGGCATGGTACAGTGCTATAAGAGCATACTGCCCCTATGTCAAGAGAGAGGGTATTGGCCCAGGGTGGAAACTCAGAATACTAGACGTTGAGGAAATTGAAACCACCTTTGTCAACGTCTACAAGTCTGGGACAGTAATGGTGCAGGGCATCCTCATGCAGTTCCAGCAGGACTTTTACAGGACCAAAGAAAGAGCACAGCAGGAAAAGCTCTCTCTTGGTGACGACTCCCCCATCCTGACTGAGTCTGATCACACCTCATCCTCAAACTGCCCTGCAGACAAACAGCCCCAAGAGGAGAGTCACCCCCCCCCCCCCCCAGCACTGAAAAGACCCTGGTCCCACAACTGCACTGCTCCTCCTTTGTAGAGAGAGATGAATTCACAGAGCTGGAGAGAGACATGGTGGAGCTCAGAGAGCTAGTCCACACACTCCAGACAGCACAGCCCCACAAAACAGACCAGTACAACAACACAACATCAGGGCTTGCAAAATATTATGAATGACAAAGGGAAGCCCAGTTGCGAGCTGCCCAGTGACACAAGCCTACCAGACGAGCTAAATTACTTCTATGCGTGCTTCAAGCAAGCAACACTGAAGCATGCATGAGAGCACCAGCTGTTCCAGATGACTGTCTGATCATGCACACCGTAGCCGATGTGAGTAAGACCTTTAAACAGGTCAACATTCACAAGGCTGCAGGGTCAGATGGATTACCAGGACGTGTACTCAGAGCATGCGCTGACCAACAGGCAAGTGTCTTCACTGACATTGTCAACCTGTCCCTGACAGAGTCTGTAATACTTACATGTTTCAAGCAGACCACCATAGTCCCTGTGCCCAAGAACGCCAATGTAACCTGCCTAAATGTCTACCGACCCGTAGCACTCACGTATGTACAGTTGAAGTCGGAAGTTTACATACACTTTAGCCAGATACATTTAAACTCAGTTTCTCACAATTCCTGACATTTAATCCTAGTACAAATTCCCTGTCTTAGGTCAGTTAGGATCACCACTTTATTTTAAGAATTTGAAATGTCAGAATAATAGTAGAGAGTGATTTATTTCAGCTTTTATTTCTTTCATCACATTCCGAGTGGGTCAGAAGTTACCATACACTCAATTAGTATTTGGTAGCATTGTCTTTAAATTGTTTAACTTGGGTCAAACATTTCAGGTAGCCTTCCACAAGCTTCCCACAATAAGTTGGGTGAATTTTGGCCCATTCCTCCTGACAGAGCTGGTGTAACTGAGTCAGGTTTGTAGGCCTCCTTGCTCGCACACGCTTTTTCAGTTCTGCCCACACATTTTCTATAGGATTGAGGTCAGGGCTTTGTGATGGCCGCTCCAATACCTTGACTTTGTTGTCCTTAAGCCATTTTGCCACAACTTTGGAAGTATGCTTGGGGTCATTGTCCATCTGGAAGACCCATTTGCAACCAAGCTTTAACTTCCTGACTGATGTCTTGAGATGTTGCTTCAATATATCCACATAATTTTCCTTCCTCATGATGCCATCTATTTTGTGAAGTGCACCAGTCCCTCCTGCAGCAAAGCACCCCCACAGCATGATGCTGCCACCCCCATGCTTCACGGTTGGGATGGTGTTCTTCAGCTTGCAAGCAACCCCCTTTTTCCTCCAAACATAACATTGGTCACTATGGCCAAACAGTTCTATTTTTGTTTCATCAGACCAGAGGACATTTTTCCAAAAAGTACGATCTTTGTCCCCATGTGCAGTTGGAAACCGTAGTCTTGCTTTGTTATGGCGGTTTTGGAGCAGTGGCTTCTTCCTTGCTGAGCGGCCTTTCAGGTTATGTCAATATAGGACTCGTTTTACTGTAGATATAGATACTTTTATACCTGTTTCCTCCAGCATCTTCACAATCCCCCTCCTAACAGCCCCCCTGTCAGCTACCCCGATAGCCATCCTGCCAACTTCCACCGAGAACACACAAAAGCCAGCGATTGTGCTCCTCATTGACTCAAACGGGAAATACATTCAAGAGAGTAAAATCAAGAGAACAAACTCCCAAAAACAAAGTGGCTGAACTCTGGTGTCCAAACACTAGGCATGCCCTGGAGCTGTTGTCAGAGTACAGACTAGGGTTCCCCAGCCACATCATAATTCACATGGGCACAAACGACCTGAGGGCCCAGTAATCTCCACCCTGCTACCATGAAAATACTTTCACCCATACCCCTGGGACAGCAAGGACCTCAACATGACAGCAGCACATATGCCCAGGCCGGGAGCAGAGCAACAGGCCCAACCCCCACTAATACACCCGCACAAGCCCCATCCTGTGACCTAAGAGGTATGTATCAGATGCTCAACATGCTCTGCTCACACCTACTGTAATGGTCCGAGCCTAAACTACACAAAAACAAAACTAGACACAAAGCATTTACTATCTCATCCTGGAATATATAAGGTCAGAGGTCATCTGCCTTTGGCCTAAACAGCAGGAACTCAGACTTCACCAAAGAAATCAGAAATACAGACATTGTCATCCTTCAAGAAACATGGTATAGAGGAGACGGACCCACCGGTTGCCCCCCCCCACCACCCACTCCTTTATTGCCCCCCTCCTCCTTTATTGCCCCCCTCCTCCTTTATTGTTCTCCCTCCTCCTTTATTGCCCCCCTCCTCCTTTATTGCCCCCCTCCTCCTTTATTGTTCTCCCTCCTCCTTTATTGCCCCCCTCCTCCTTTATTGCCCCCCTCCTCCTTTATTGCTCCTCCTCCTCCTTTATTGCCCCTTTCCTCCTTTATTTTTCCCCCTCCTCCTTTATTGCCCCCCTCCTCCTTTATTGTTCCCCCTCCTCCTTTATTGTTCCCCCTTCTCCTTTATTGCCCCCCTCCTCCTTTATTGTCCCCCCTCCTCCTTTATTGACCCCTCTTCCTTTATTTTTCCCCCTCCTCCTTTATTGCCCCCCTCCTCCTTTATTGCCCTCCTCCTTTATTGTTCCCCCTTCTCCTTTATTGCCCCCCTCCTCCTTTATTGCCCCCCTCCTCCTTTATTAACCCCTCTTCCTTTATTGTTCCCCCTCCTCCTTTATTGTTCCCCCTTCTCCTTTATTGCCCTCCTCCTTTATTGTTCCCCTCCTTCTTTATTGCCCCCTCCTCCTTTATTGTTCCCCCTCCTCCTTTATTGTTCCTCCTCCTCCTTTATTGCCCCCTCCTCCTTTATTGTTCCCCCTCCTCCTTTATTGTTCCCCCTTCTCCTTTATTGTTCCCCATCCTCCTTTATTGCCCCCTCCTCCTTTATTGCCCCCTCCTCCTTTATTGTTCCCCCTTCTCCTTTATTGTTCCCCATCCTCCTTTATTGCCCCCCTCCTCCTTTATTGTTCCCCCTTCTCCTTTATTGCCCTCCTCCTTTATTGTTCCCCTCCTTCTTTATTGCCCCCTCCTCCTTTATTGTTCCCCCTCCTCCTTTATTGATCCCCCTCCTCCTTTATTGCCCCCCTCCCCTTCTCTCTTTACCCCCCCCCCCCCCCCCCCTCCCCAATTGGTGCTAATGTTGTCATCACTTTCTTTGCTCTTTGAAAACATGAAAATATAAAGGCCAAAGATTTACTATACTGTATAAACATCCTTTTTTAAAATTTATTATAAACTAAGACACAAAAATGTTCAAATGTCTTACAAATTATAAAATACAACAGCACGTATCACATTAAATACAAAAATAATGAATATAGGTGTACCAGATAACATAAGACATAGGTAAGAAATATTACCGAAAACCAACAAAAATAACATGATTAATGTGTGTGTTTGTTTGTGTGTGTGTGTGTGTGTGTGTGTGTGTGTGTGTGTCTGTGTGTGTGTGTGTGTGTTTGCATGCCTGGGTGTCTCACTACACTAAACAAGGCCATTTTGTATACCATGCATTTGTAAGTGTGTGTCCTTGAGTGACAGTATGTGTGTGTGTATGCTATGCTCTCATTGCGTGTAAAAGCGTATTTCTGAGGCCATTTCACACATCAATATTGGAACAATATTGGAACCACCAGAGATTCTATTTTCTCTCTCTGCGGTTGTCAGGGGTGATCACTCTGAGTGTCAGCTGATCAAGAGGAGAAGCATGAACAGAGACAACAACAATCATCATCGGCCAATTGGCAGATCAGGAATTTGCACTGATGAAGCTACTTTAGGAAGACGCGATAACACAGAGAGAAAACTGACGTTTAAACAGTTTGTCCTTCACGCTTGAGGAAACACAGATGATATTCTCACTTGCCTGTGTCAGAAGGGTCACAACTCTCTCTCTCTCTCTCTCTCTCTCTCTCTCTCTCTCTCTCTCTCTCTCTCTCAGGCTGTAGTCTCTCTCTCTCCCTCTCTCTCCCTCTCTCTCTCTCCCTCTCTCTCTCTTTCTATCTCTCAATTCAATTTCAATTTCAATTTACTCTCGCTCTCTCTCTCAGGCTGTGGTCTCTCTCTCTCTCTCTCTCTCTCTCTCTCTCTCTCTCTCTCTCTCTCTCTCTCTCTCTCTCTCGCTCTCGCTCTGTCTCTCTCTCTCTCTTAGGCTGTAATGTTTCTCTCTATATCTCTCTCTCCTTCTCTTTTCTCTCTTCCTTGTCATTCCTCTCAGATTGACCTCAAGAGGTTCAAAACAAACGAAGGACGCCCGGCCCATCCAAAGCCGTGTGAAATGCACCATGGGTAAATGTGAGCTAATGAGTAATTGGGGGAAGAGCCTTCCCGTCGTGTCCTCTTCACAGACTGTGACTTCTTCAGTCAGGTTCATCGACTGATTGAGCTCTGTTCACCACTCAACGCACAAGGACGACTGAACGCACAGAAAGCTACAAGCACTCAGCTCAAAGTAGCATCCCAATTAGCGTAGCACTAATGAATTTCATGAATGAAAAGTTAGCGGTTATGTAATGGCTGTGAAGAAGCCATATTACACTTTGACTTTTCACTAGCGTAGTGTGGAAGTGGCTAGGTAATTATAATAATGACCACTCCAAACAGCCAGGGCAGCTAAAGGCAGCTAAGGGCAGCTAAGGGCAACCAGGGCAGCTAAAGGCAGCTAAGGGCAGCTAAGGGCAGCTAAGGGCAGCCAGGGCAGCTAAGGGCAACTAACGGCAGCTAAGGGCAGCTAAGGGCAGCTAAGGGCAGCCAGGGCAGCTAAGGGTAGCTAAGGGAAGCCAGGCCAGCTAAAGGCAACTAACGGCAGCCAGGGAAGCTAAGGGCAGCTAAGGGCAGCCAGGGCATCAAAGGGCAGCTAAGGGCAGCTAAGGGCAGCTAAAGGCAGCTAAGGGCAACCAGGGCAGCTAAGGGCAGCTAAGGGCAGCCAGGGAAGCTATGGGCAGATAAGGGCAGATATGGGCAGCCAGGGTAGCTAATGGCAGCTAAGGGCAGCTATGGGCAGCCAGGGAAGCTAATGGCAGCTAAGCGCAGCTAAGGGCAGCTAAGGGCAGCAAAGGACTAGATTCAATCAGTTTAGTGTTAACCTGTGATAACTGACAAATTGCATAGCATAGAATTGTTTAGTAAAGTATATGCTTTAATATATATATACAGTACATTTGGAAAGTATTCAGACCCCTTGACTTTTTCCACATTTTGTTACATTACAGCCTTATTCTAAAATGGATTAAATAATTTTTTTTACTCATCAATCTAAACACAATACCCCATAATGACAAAGCGAAAACAGAAATATCTTACTTACATAACTATTCAGACCCTTTGCTATGAGACTCGAAATTGAGCTTAGGTGCATCCTGTTTCCATTGATCACCCTTGAGATGTTTCTACAGCTTGATTGGAGTCTACCTGTGGTAAATTCAATTGATTGGACATGATTTGGAAAGGCACGCACCTGTCTATATAAGGTCCCACAGTTGACAGCGCATGTCAGAGCAAAAACCAAGCCATGAGGTCGAAGAAATTTTCTGTAGAGCTCTGAGAAAGGATTGTGTTGAGGCACAGATCTGGGGAAGGCTACAAAAAAAAGTTCTGTAGCATTGAGGTCCACAAGAACACAGTGGCCTCCATCATTTTTAAATGGAAGAAGTTTGGAACCACCAAGACTTTTCCTAGAGCTGGCCACCCGGCCAAAACGAGCAATCAGGGGAGAAGGGCCTTGGTCAGGGAGGTGACCAAGAACCTGATGGTCACTCTGACAGAGCTCCAGAGTTCCTCTGGGGAGATGGGAGAACCTTCCAGAAGGACAACCATCTCTGCAGCACTCCACCAATCAGGCCTATATGGTATATTGGCCAGACGGAAGCCACTCCTTAGCAAAAGGCACATGACAGCCCGCTTGGAGTTTGCCAAAATGCACTTAAAGGACTCTCAGACCATGAGAAACAAGATTCTCTGGTCTGACAAAACCAAGACTGAACTCTTTGGCCTAAATACCAAGCGTCACGTCTGGAGGAAACCTGGCACCATCCCTACGGTGAAGCATGGTGGTGGCAACATCATGCTGTGGGGATGTTTTTCAGCAGCAGGGACTGGGAGACTAGTCAGGATCAATGTTATCGCTGCCAAAGGTGCTTCAATTAAGTACTGAGTAAAGGGTCTGAATACTTATGTAAATGTGATATTTCAGTTGTTTATTTTTAATGAATTTGCAAAACTTTATAAAAACCAGTTTTTGCTTTGTCATTATGTGTTATGTAGGCAGCTTGTCTCTCCCTTTTCTATTTCCCTTCCTCCTTGTTTTGTCCCCTCTTTGTCTGTCGTATCTGTATGTGGGTTTGTCCCCATTATGTTGGTGCGTCTGCCGGTGTGTGTCTGGAGTGGATCGGGGGGCGTGCTCAGGATCTGCCTCTCCTGTGCAGCTGCGGGTTGTTTCCAGTGATTCCTGCCTACGCAGCTGCATCCTATTCTCTCATCAACCTGCACTACTAATTCCTGGGCATGGCTCTCCAACGGCGCCAGATCGTTGTTCTTACTAGAGCGGTAACTTAGCTCACCAGTAGAGTTGAATTGTCTTTGTCTTCAGCCTGGCTCTTTACTCTCCTTAACCTGTCGTTTGTTTTGTCTTCAGTTCAGACATACCTCCCAACCTTCCTGCCTGCCTGCCTGCCTGCCTGCCTGCCTGCCTGCCTGCCTGCCTGCCTGCCTGCCTCAGCCTCTCCTTCCTCCGGAGCCGACTAGCCCACTCTGTTCCTTTTCTTCAGTTGTTTTTTGGACTAAGACAAATTGAATTGTTATTAAAAGCATTTTTGTTTCTTCCACTCCCTTAGTTGTGTTTTGTTTCTCTGAGTGCTGGGTTTAACCATAGCCTAACATTATGGGGCATTGTGTGTAGATTGATGTGAAAAAAATGAATATTTAATCCATTTTAGAATAAGGCTGTAAAGTAACAAAATGTGGAAAAAGTCAAGGGGTCTGAATACTTTCTGAATGAACTGTATACACTACCGTTCAAAAGTTTGGGGTCACTTAGAAATGTCCTTGTTTTCAAACGAAAATTAATTAATTTGTCCATTAAAAGAACCTCAAATTGATCAGCAATACAGTGTAGACATTGTTAATGTTGTAAATGGCTATTATAGCTGGAAACGGCTGATTTTTATGGAATATCTACATACGCGTACAGAGGCCCATTATCAGCAACCATCAGTCCTGTGTTCCAATGGCACGTTGTGTTTGCTAATCCAAGTTTATCGTTTTAAAAGGCTAATTGTTCATTAGAAAACCCTTTTTGCAATCATGTTAGCACAGCTGAAAACTGTTGTGCTGATTAAAGAAGCCTAGTTGAGTATCTGGAGCATCAGCAATTGTGGGTTCGATTACAGGATCAAAATGGCCAGAAACAAATAACTTTCTTCTGAAACTTGTTAGTCTATTCTTGTTCTGAGAAATGAAGGCTATTCCATGCAAGAAATTGTCCAGTGTCTGTGTTCTTTTGCCCATCTTAATATTTTCTTTTTATTGGCCAGTCTGAGATATGGCTTTTTCTTTGCAACTCTGCCTAGAAGGTCAACATCCCGGATTCGCCTCCTCACTGTTGATGTTGAGACTGGTGTTTTGCGGGTACTACTGTATTTAATGAAGCTGCCAGTTGAGGACCTGTGAGGCGTCTGTTTCTCAAACTAGACACTCTAATGTATTTGTCCTCTTGCTCAGTTGTGCACCGGGGCCTCCCGCTCCTCTTTCTATTCTGGTTAGAGCCAGTTTGCGCTGTTCTGTGAAGGGAGTAGTACACAGCGTTGTACGAGATCTTCAGTTTCTTGGCAATTTCTCGCATGGAATAGCCTTCATTTCTCAGAACAAGAATAGACTGATGAGTTTCAGAAGAAATGTATTTGTTTCTGGCCATTTTGATCCTATAATCGAACCCACAATTGCTGATGCTCCAGATACTCAACTAGTCTCAAGAAGGCCAGTGTTATTGCTTCTTTAATCAGCACAACAGTTTTCAGCTGTGCTAACATAATTGCAAAATGGTTTTCTAATGATCAATTAGCCTTTTAAAATGATAAACTTGGATTAGCAAACACAACGTTAAATTTGAACACAGGACTGATGGTTACTGATAATGGGTCTCTGTACGCCTATGTACAGTTGAAGTCGGAAGTTTACATACACCTTTACATACAACATTTAAACTCAGTTTTCACAAATTCCCTGTCTTACGTCAGTTAGGATCACCACTTTATTTTAAGAATGTGAATTGTCAGAATAATAGTAGAGAGAATGATTTATTTCAGCTTTTATTTATTTCATCACATTCCCAGTGGATCAGAAGTTTACATACACTCAATTAGTATTTGGTAGCAATGCCTTTAAATTGTTTAACTTGGGTCAAACGTTTCGGGTAGTCTTCCACAAGTTTCCGACAATAAGTTGGGTGAATTTTGGCCCATTCCTCCTGACAGAGCTGGTGTAACTGAGACAGGTTTGTAGGCCTCCTTGCTCGCACACGCTTTTTTAGTTCTGCCCATACATTTTCTATAGGATTGAGGTCAGGGCTTTGAGATGGCCACTCCAATACCTTGAGTTTGTTGTCCTTAAGCCATTTTGCCACAACTTTGGAAGTATGCTTGGGGTCATTGTCCATCTGGAAGACTCATTTGCGACCAAGCTTTAACTTCCTGACTGATGTCTTGAGATGTTGCTTCACTATATCCACATCATTTTCCTTCCTCATGATGCCATCTATTTTGTGAAGTGCACCAGTCCCTCCTGCAGCAAAGCACCCCCACAGCATGATGCTGCCACCCCCGTGCTTCACGGTTGGGATGGTGTTCTTCGGCTTGCAAGCATCCCCCTTTTTCCTGCTAACATAACGATGGTCATTTTGGCCAAACAGTTCTATTTTTGTTTCATCAGACCAGAGGACATTTCTCCAAAAAGTATGATCTTTGTCCCCATGTGCAGTTGCAAACTGTAGTCTGGCTTTTTAATGGTGGTTTTGGAGCAGTGGCTTCTTCCTTGCTGAGCGGCCTTTCAGGTTATGTCGATATAGGACTCGTTTACTGTGGATATAGATAATTTTGTACCTGTTCACTCCAGCATCTTCACAAGGTCCTTTGCTGTTGTTCTGGGATTGATTTGCACTTTTCGCACCAAAGTACCTTCATCTCTAGGAGACAGAACGCGTCTCCTTCCTGAGCAGTATGACGGCTGCGTGGTCCCATGGTGTTTATACTTGCGTACTATTGTTTGTGCAGATGAATGTGGTACCTTCAGGCTATTGGAAATTGCTCCCAAGGATGAACCAGACTTGTGGAGGTCTACAAAAAATGTTCTGAGGTCTTGGCTGATTTCTTTTGATTTTCCCATGATGTCAAGCAAAGAGGCACTCAGTTTGAAGGTAGGCCTTGAAATACATCCACAGGTACACCTCCAATTGACTCAAATGATGTCAATTAGCCTATCAGAAGCTTCTAAAGACATGACATCATTTTCTGGAATTTTCCAAGCAGTTTAAAGACACAGTCAACTTAGTGTATGTAAACTTCTGACCCACTGGAATTGTGATACAGTGAATTAGAAGTGAAATAATCTGTCTGTAAACAATTGTTGGAAAAATTTATTTTGTCATGCACAAAATAGATGTCCCAACTGACTTGCCAAAACTATAGTTTGTTAACAAGACATTTGTGGTGTGGAGTTTTAATGACTCCAACCTAAGTGTAAGTAAACTTCCGAATTCAACTGTAGATATTCAATTAAAAATCAGCTGTTGCCAGCTACAAAAGCAATTTACAACATTAACAATGTCTACACTGTATTTCTGATCAATTTGATATTATTTTAATGGACAAGAAAATGGCTTTTCTTTCGAAAACAAGGACATTTCTAAGTGACCCCAAACTTTTGAACAGTAGTGTGTATGCAGCCCCTCCCATCTATCTCTGAAGATCATCCAGTTTTGATTTCTAGCTGCCATATATGTTTCCACTGTGCTGTGATGTTTCACAAAAGTTATGAACCTTTCTATTTTCATAGTTTCTAAAGATTGTAAATTAAATAAAAAAAATTTTTGCTAAGAGTATTATTATATTATTGATCGATTGACTATGACTTTTCAAATCACCCAGCAGTGCTATTTGCAGAGTTAGCTCCAAGTAAATGTTGCAATTTGTAAGATGTAGGATCTTAATTTGATCACTGTTTTGTTGCTTAGAATTTTCTTGCAAAGCAGGAAATGCAACCATGTAGTGTATTTGAGTTTTAAAAAGGCTTCTAACATTTGTAATTTCCACTTTGAAACTTCGGACTGTATCAACCCCTACAAAAATTAACTATAATTTCCTGTCGCTGCAGGATTCTGGCTCAAATTAAAATTCTACATCTGTAGCTAACCATGTTATTTCATCAAACCGTCAAAAATTGCCCTGATTCTCTAATGAATTAGCCTGTCCCTCTGCAGATGACATTGCTGCAGGGAGGGAAAAAGTTGTGTTGTAAGCCCGCCGATACAGTGAGCGCGTGTGTGTGTGTCTCTCTCTGTGTGTGTGTCTCTCTCTCTCGCTCTCTCTCTCTGTGTCTCTGCAATTTAAATACTACTCTCCTAGGCGGAACCCATCACCATTTACATTTAAACACTCTTACAGGAGCTATTGGAGTTAAGTGCCTTGCTAAAGGGCACAGTAACAGATTTGTTCACCTAGTTGGCTTGGGGACTTGAACCAGCAACCTTTTAGTTACTGGCCCAATGCTCGTGACCACTAGGATACCTGCCGCCCCAAACTTACCCTCAAGGCAGCTTCAATAGGTTCCTTTAATAACACTGATGTAATAGTAACACGTGTGTGTCAGCCTGTGTGCCTGTGTGTTCATGCGTAATAAAAGGAAATATAAACTGGGTGGTTCGAGCCCTGAATGCTAATTGGCTGAAAGCCCATGGTATATCAGACCTTATACCAGGGGTATGACAAAGCATTTATTTGTATTGCTCTAATTACGTTGGTAACCAGTTTATAATAGCAATAAGGCTCCTCGGGGGGTTTGTGATATATTGCCAATATATCACGGCTAAGGGCTGTGTCCAGGCATCGTGCATAAGAACAGCCCTTAGCCGTGGTATATTGGCCATATACCACACCTCCTCTGGCCTTATTGCTTAATTATACAGTATAGTGAGTAAGTAAGAATCCTTGCACAAGCCTTCCCACTGGATCAACATTGTTTCCGAGTCATTTAAATGGAATTGACCCAATGTGGAATAGACATTGAATTGACATCTGTGCCCAGTGGGTTGGCTTGTACAAGCCATAACAGCAGAGCTCCTGTTTCATGAGGCAGCATAATGTACACCCCCTGAACATGACTCAATTCTGTCACAGGGCCTTACCCCAATCTATCTCCTTATTGCTGAATGCCAAGTCTCATGTGTCGGCCTGGGGATGAGTCGGCCTGGGGATGAGTCGGCCTGGGGATCGAACTCCCAACCTTCCAATCTCAGGGCAGACACTCAAAACCACAAGGCCACTGAATCGTCAGTTGAGGCAATTTTGGGGTATTTGGTATTTTATTAGGATCTGTTGCAAAAGCAGCAGCTATTCTTCCTGGGGTCCACACAAAACATGAAATATGACAGAATACAGAACATCAATAGACAAAAAATAAACCAGTCTTGTGTTGTATCACGCATCACCAAACTTACCCTGAATCACCAAACTTGCCCTCAAGGCAGCTTCAATGGGTTCCTTTAAGAAACACTGACGTGATAATAACGTGTGTGTCAGTGTGTGTGCCTGTGTGCATACGAAATAAAATGAAATATACTGTATGTATTATTTTCAAAAAATAAACCATTCTTGTGTTGTATCACGCATTGTCTATCTGGATATTCTTTGAGACAGCCGAAGATCCTTTTGGACTGTTAATTTTCTGAGCCTTCCAAAAGCTGAAATATTTTGGCTCATAATTAATCAAATAAATTATTCACGTTGACATCATACATAAAACAACATCTGCATACTAAATTATTATGCAAACAGGAAACAAGACTAGCGGATTCCTGATGAATACTTCATGACTGATTCTGTGAAATGTCTAAAAAGGGCATGTTGTGTTTGTCCTAACTGAATCTCCATGCTGATTGACATCAACTTATTTAAAAGAAGATGGAGATATGTGGAGAACAACCCATAGGACAGCTGTCTTTCCTAGTAATGCAGGATATGTCAATAGACAGTCATACACAAGATACAGAAAACAATGACTAAATCAAGGTCTGGTAGTAAAGATTTTTTAATTTCCTAAGATGTCATGAAAACTTTATGAAGGCCATGACGTTGTTGTATGGATACATGGGATGTTGTACAGTTGACTATATAGATCCCTATATACGTATATATACAGTGAGGGAAAAAAGTATTTGATACCTGCTGATTTTGTTCGTTTGTCCACTGACAAAGAAATTAGCAGTCTATAATTTTAATGGTAGGTTTATTTGAACTGTCACGTTTCAGACAGACGACCAGAGGACCACAATTGCGTCACACCAGAAAGTTTATTAAAACTTAAGGGAAAAGGGAAGTAGGGAGTGAGTGAAGGCTCCAGGGGTAACAGGGATCCCGTCCAATGTGCTGGGTCTGTGCCCCCCCCAGTGGCAGCGATGCGTCCAATGACGCCGGTGGTGGGTGGTCCAGAAGTCCTGGGGGGGGGAAACACAGACACAACGGGGCGGATGAAACAAGGCAGCAGTACAGTTCAAGGGAAATCCAAATACGTTGTAGCAAGGCAGAAGGCTGGTCAGAGTTACCGGGATTGAAGAGTAGTCAGGAGTCGTTATGGCAGAAAGCAGGTCTGGTTTTCCTGGGGCAGAAGAGTATCCAAGAATCAGGCAGGTCCGGGGTCACAAAACAAGGGTGAGCCAGAAGCGTGAGCAAACAGGTTCCGGGTGTGAGCTTTGCAGACGATCTGACAAAGGAGAGCTGAAAGACAGGGCTTAAAATACTGGGAGAGGTTAGTGGGTAATGCAGCGCAGCTGGCAGAGTAATTAGAGCAGAGCAGAGCAGGGACAGGTGGAGCTAGTTAGGCTGAGTAGAGAGAGTGGAAGATAGTGGAAACAAATAAAGGTGGTAACCCGGTGGAGTGAGAGGGCTCATGACAGAACCCCCCCCCCAAGGGACGGCCCCAGAAGTCCCAAGAGCAACACCACGCCGGGCGGGAGGAGGGGAGCCGGAGGAGGGCTAGAACTCCTCCGAACGGTCCGAGTGAACGTCCTCATCCTCGGAGGAAGCCGGAGGGCCGTGGTCGGGAGATGGGACAGGTCCCGAGACAGGATCAGGCACAGGACAGGAAGCCGAGCGGGCAGGACGGTTAGGGACCCCTCTGGGGCGGCCCCTACGGATTGCAGGTTGATCAGGATGCCGTTGGTGGAAGGCGGTGATGAGAGTCCTATCCACAATCCGACTAGCTGGCACCCAGGTCCTTTCCTCAGGTCCATAACCCTCCCAGTCAATGAGGTACTGGAGACCCCTACCCCTCCGTCTGGACCGAAGCAGGCGGCGGACGGTGTAAACCAGACCGCCATCGACGAGCCGTGGAGGAGGAGGACAAGGCGCAGCAGGGACCAGCGGACTCTCATGAATGGGCTTAATCTTAGACACATGGAAAGTGGGGTGCACCCTCATGGAATTAGGCAGTTGGAGCCGGACAGCAGTTGGGCTGATCACTCTTATAATAGGGAATGGGCCAATGAACCGAGGTGCCAGCTTTTGCGACTCCACCCTGAGTGGCAGGTTCTTCGATGACAACCACACCCTTTGACCAACATGGTAGGTGGGAGCAGGAATTCTCCGACGGTTGGCCCCGGTAGTGTAGCTGGCAACGGATCTGAGGAGTGTGGCTCGGGCTTGTGACCAGGTGCGGCGACATCGACGGGCAAAAGCAAGTGCAGATGGGCAAGTAACCTCCCCTTCCTGGCTGGCAAATAGAGGAGGCTGGTATCCATAAACACATTGGAAAGGGGACATACCGATGGCAGAGCAGGTCAGAGAATTGTGTGCGTACTCCACCCATGTCAATTGCTGCGACCAGGAGTGGGGGTTGCGTGAAGTCATGCATCGCAGTGCCTTCTCGAGCTCCTGATTTGCCCGCTCTGACTGCCCATTGGATTGGGGATGGAATCCGGAAGTCAGACTGACTGTGGCTCCCAGCAGGTGACAGAACTCCTTCCAAAAAGCGGAGGAGAATTGTGGACCACGGTCAGAAACTACATCCTTTGGCAGTCCGTGGATCCGGAAGACGTGTTCCAGGACCACCTGGGCGGTCTCCTTGGCGGTTGGGAGCTTGGGGAGGGGAATGAAGTGTGCCATCTTGCTGAATCGGTCAACTATGGTGAGAATGACGGTCATGCCACTTGAAGGGGGCAGCCCCGTGACAAAGTCAAGGGCGATGTGAGACCAGGGACGTCTGGGCACAGGCAGGGGCTGCAGCAATCCGGCTGGGGGCTGGCAGGACGACTTGTGTTGGTTGCAGATGGGGCAGGCTTGGACGAATTCCCGTACATCCTTTCTCAGAGAGGGCCACCAGAACCTCTGGGCGAGCAGGTTGTAAGTGCGGGTGGAGCCAGGGTGACAAGCTAGGCGGGAGTCATGTCCCCACTGAACGACCTGGGACCTCAGGTTTTCGGGGACAAAAAGGCGGTCAGCTGGGCAAGTGCTGGGACCTGGCTGGTTACGGAGAGCCTCCAGCACCTGTTCCTCAACATCCCAGGTCAGAGCTGCTACGATGCAGGGACTTGGCAGAATCGACACAGGATCCTTGGAGGGGGTGTCATCCTTCTGGAATTGACGGGAGAGGGCGTCTGGCTTGGTGTTGCGTGATCCAGGCCGGTATGACAGAGTGAAATTAAACCTGGTGAAGAACAGGGCCCAGCGGGACTGCCTGGAGTTCAACCGTTTGGCCGTGCGGATGTACTCCAAGTTCTTATGATCGGTCCAAACGAGAAATGGAATGGTGGACCCCTCCAGCCAGTGACGCCACTCCTCCAAGGCAAGCTTCACAGCCAGCAGCTCTCGGTTCCCTATGTCGTAATTGCACTCAGAGGGGGACAACCGACGTGAGAAAAAGGCACAAGGATGGAGCTTCCTATCCTCCGCAGCCCACTGAGAAATCACAGCACCAACTCCCACATCCGAGGCGTCCACCTCCACAATGAATTGCCGGTCCACATCAGGCATCTGGAGGATGGGAGCGGAGGTGAACCTTACCTTGAGGGTACTGAAGGCTTTGTCGGCTGCTGGGGTCCAGGTGAAGGGTTGCTTGGTGCTGGTTAGAGCAGTGAGAGGGGCAGCAACGGTACTGTAGTTCCGGATAAACTTTCTATAGAAGTTAGCAAACCCCAGAAACTGTTGCAGCTTCTTTCTGTTCTCCGGAACTGGCCATGAAGTGACTGCTGATACTTTGGCAGGATCCATTTGGATACTTCCCTCTGCCACTATGTACCCCAGGAAGGCCACTGTCTTGACGTGAAACTCACATTTCTCTGCCTTGGCGTAGAGGGAATTCTCCAGAAGACGATGAAGGACTTGCTGGACATGGCGGGTGTGTTCAGACAGGTTTCTGGAGTAGATTAAGATGTCATCCAGGTAAACGAAGACAAACTTGTTTAACATGTCCCGCAGTACATCATTCACTAGAGCCTGGAACACAGCAGGAGCATTGGTGAGGCCAAAAGGCATAACCAGATACTCGTAGTGGCCTGTGGGTGTATTGAATGCGGTTTTCCATTCATCTCCCTCCCGGATCCGCACTAGGTGGTAAGCGTTTCTGAGATCCAACTTGGTAAAAACAGTGGCTCCCTGGAGCAACTCAAAAGCAGAGGTGAGCAGAGGCAGAGGGTAACGGTTCTTCACTGTGATGTCGTTGAGTCCCCTGTAGTCGATGCAGGGGCGAAGAGATCCGTCCCTCTTCCCCACAAAGAAGAAGCCAGCACCAGCAGGAGATGAAGATGAACGGATTAATCCTGCGGACAGAGAGTCATTGATGTAGTCCTCCATGGACTTTCTTTCAGGAGCAGACAACGAATAAAGACGGCCCTTTGGAGGGGCTGTTCCAGGGAGGAGGTCGATGGCACAGTCGTACGGTCGGTGAGGGGGCAGAGATGTGGCTCTTGCTTTGTTAAACACTTCTCTGAGACCATGGTAGCATTCTGGGACATTGGAGAGGTCAGGAGCGGAGTTAGTAGGTACTGGCCGAGGGGGTAGTGCGGCAGCAAGCAGGCAGGTTCGGTGGCAGTCCTCTCCCCACTCCCTGATCACCCCGGTCACCCAGTCGAGCTGAGGGTTGTGCCGGCGGAGCCATGGGTAACCCAGGATGAGGGGTTGGCCTGGAGAGGGGAGCAGGTGAAACTGGATAGTTTCTTGATGGTTTCCGGACAGACCCATCGAGACCGGGGCCGTGACATGAGTGACCGACCCGAGTAAGTGTCCGTCCAGTGCCCGGGCAGGAATAGGAGGTGTCAAACGGAGGTTCTCCAGTCCCAGTTGGCGTGCCAGCTTGATGTCCATTATGTTGGCTTCGGCGCCAGAATCCACCAGAGCAGCCAGGGTGTGAGTTGAGTCAGAGAGGCGGAGGTGAACTTGCAGCAGGGGTTTGCGGTCGGAGGACTGGATGGTCATTGAGCTCAACCGGACTCCCCCTATGCCCGGTGAGCTTCGGCTTTTAAAGGGCAGGTTACCACACGATGTCCATCACCTCCACAATAGAGGCAGAGGTTTGAGGTGAAGCGGCGCTGGCGCTCTGCAGGAGTGAGAGAGGCTCGCCCAATCTCCATAGGCTCAGACTGATCAAGCTGACTTGGGTGAGTGGCAGTAGATGACAGGAGCCCAGTCGGATCTCTCCGAATGCCGGTAGTTGGTGGACCTTGGCGCCCCCTCTCACGACGACGGGTCTGTATCCTTCTGTCGATCCGGACAGTCAGTGCGATGGCTTCATCAAGAGTGGAAGGCAGTTCATGGGAGACCAACTCGTCCTTGATATAGTCAGCCAAGCTATGGAAGAACGCGTCCACCAACGATGGTGTGTTCCAAGAACTTCGTCTTGCCAGGGTTCGGAAGTCGATGGAATGGTCTGCGACTGTACGTCTGCCTTGTCGAATACTGAACAGTTCACGAGACGCCTCTGCGGTTGGTGAATCCAGGTCAAACACCTTCAGCATCTCCTCAGCAAACAGGTCGAAGGTTGCACATGCGGGGGTTTGACGTTCGAACTCTGCTGTTCCCCAGAGTCGAGCTCGGCCCGTCAGGTGAGTGATGGCATACCCAACTTTAGCCCCCTCCGTGGCGAAGGTCCTTGGCTGCAAGGAGAACTGAAGTCGGCAGCTAGTCAGGAATGGCCGGACCTGGGTAGAATCGCCGTTGAACCGCTCGGGGTTTCCAATCTTGGGTTCCGGAGCAGCGGCTGCAATGACCGGGGCAGGTAACTCGGAGGCAGGGCTGGTGGGCAGACTGCCTGGAACCGGGCCGGTGGGCGGAGTGGCTGGGGTAAGGTTGGTGAGGAGTTGGATGATCATGGCGAGTTGTTGTTGCTGCTGCTGGAACTGCTGCTGGTGCTGCTGGAACTGCTGATGCTGTTGGTGGCCGACCTGAAGCAGAGAGGTGATGTCGCCGCTCATGCGGGCTAGCCCTCTCTCAGTGTGTTCCAGGCGTAGCATGGCAGTGGGTTGCTCAGGTTCGTCGGTTTCCATGTCGGGGGAAGTGTGCGCTGAGTCCATGATGGTCAGATCGTACTGTCACGTTTCAGACAGACGACCAGAGGACCACAATTGCGTCACACCAGAAAGTTTATTAAAACTTAAGGGAAAAGGGAAGTAGGGAGTGAGTGAAGGCTCCAGGGGTAACAGGGATCCCGTCCAATGTGCTGGGTCTGTGCCCCCCCCAGTGGCAGCGATGCGTCCAATGACGCCGGTGGTGGGTGGTCCAGAAGTCCTGGGGGGGGGAAACACAGACACAACGGGGCGGATGAAACAAGGCAGCAGTACAGTTCAAGGGAAATCCAAATACGTTGTAGCAAGGCAGAAGGCTGGTCAGAGTTACCGGGATTGAAGAGTAGTCAGGAGTCGTTATGGCAGAAAGCAGGTCTGGTTTTCCTGGGGCAGAAGAGTATCCAAGAATCAGGCAGGTCCGGGGTCACAAAACAAGGGTGAGCCAGAAGCGTGAGCAAACAGGTTCCGGGTGTGAGCTTTGCAGACGATCTGACAAAGGAGAGCTGAAAGACAGGGCTTAAAATACTGGGAGAGGTTAGTGGGTAATGCAGCGCAGCTGGCAGAGTAATTAGAGCAGAGCAGAGCAGGGACAGGTGGAGCTAGTTAGGCTGAGTAGAGAGAGTGGAAGATAGTGGAAACAAATAAAGGTGGTAACCCGGTGGAGTGAGAGGGCTCATGACATGAACAGTGAGAGACAGAATAACAACAAAAATATCCAGAAAAACGCATGTCAAAAATTTTATAAATTGATTTGCATTTTAATGAGGGAAATAAGTATTTGACTCCCTCTCAATCAGAAAGATTTCTGGCTCCCAGGTGTCTTTTATACAGGTAACAAGCTGAGATTAGGAGCACACTCTTAAAGGGAGTGCTCCTAATCTCAGCTTGTTACCTGTATAAAAGACACCTGTCCACAGAAGCAATCAATCAATCAGATTCCAAACTCTCCACCATGGCCAAGACCAAAGAGCTCTCCAAGGATATCAGGGACAAGATTGTAGACCTACACAAGGCTGGAATGGGCTACAAGACCATCTCCAAGCAGCTTGGTGAGAAGGTGAAAGCAGTTGGTGCGATTATTCGCAAATGGAAGAAACACAAAATAACTGTCAATCTCCCTCGGCCTGGGGCTCCATGCAAGATCTCACCTCGTGGAGTTGCAATGATCATGAGAACAGTGAGGAATCAGCCCAGAACTACACGGGAGGATCTTGTCAATGATCTCAAGGCAGCTGGGACCATAGTCACCAAGAAAACAATTGGTAAAACATTACACTGTGAAGGACTGAAATCCTGCAGCGCCCGCAAGGTCCCCCTGCTCAAGAAAGCACATATACAGGCTCGTCTGAAGTTTGCCAATGAACATCTGAATGATTCAGAGGAGAACTGGGTGAAAGTGTTGTTGTCAGATGAGACCAAAATCGAG
>NC_139994.1:62719769-62757206 GCF_964263955.1 Coregonus lavaretus
TCTGTGAGTGCGCTGCGTATGCTTGTCTGTGTGTGTGGCCACTGGCAACCCCAATAGAATCCACTAAAGACCTGTATGTGTGTGCCTGGTTGCAGTTACGCTGGAAGTCGCCACCCATGTGGCCCTCGAGAGTGGGGAGCAGGCAGCCCTGTCCCCGGGAATCTGCACTCCGCAGGGCGGCAATCAGTGGCAACGTCCTCGCCCTGCCGCCGCACCACGTCCCCACGGGCAGGAGTGTCCGCGTCTTCATCTGCGCCAACCCTGACGGTAAGACACCTCTGGCAGGGGATCAAATATGCGAGTCCAGATTACTCTGAATAAACTTTTTTTAGTGATGACCTAATCTGCAGAAAAGTGGGGATGCTGCGTATCATAGTTTATTCCTGGCGCACGTGTGACCTGTTATGCGCGCAATGAAACCCAAATCATTGCACTTTTACACATTTCAGACAGAAGATATGGTATGTTACCTGTCAACAATATAAGGCACTGTTTGTATGACCCCCTTTCCAACAGCCCCTTAGTTACCACTTATTTGCAAGTATACCTATTTTATACATATCAGTGGGTAACTTGCGAAGTGGGAGGGGTGGGGTTGTTGTTAAACCATGGAGTTCTGTTTGGAGTTCAAATTAGGGAGGTGTTAAACAACGGAAGTGTTCATTAATTTACCTGCAAAAAAGCAGACAACCATTCACACATACCCAATACCTGTACTTTGGTTACAGGTCTTTAGGTGGCTTTTATTTTTTCATGTTTTTTACCTCTTTCAGCTATACCAAAAAACTGGTATAAAAATGCAGGCGTGGTAAATTAGTGGGATTTTGGTCTGTGTGTGAAAGGGATATTACATACATGAAAATTGATTTAGTATTTCATCTAATTTTAAAGGTTTATATCAGATCTTTCCAGTTCTTGAAAAACATCGTGAGCATTGAACAAAGGGCATATGTAGGTCTGTCATTTACTGTGTCAACCATCATAATGGTCCCATTGGTCCATACAAACGACAGGACAGGAGAGTGACATATCACGATGCTCTTCCAGCCCTGTCACTGACTGACATATTGAGGAGAGTTCAAGGTGTAACACGGAGTGTCCCCCCGTCCAACAGTCACCTAATGGCCTTGTTCAATTAAATTAGGACGCGCATCAGCGTCGTAGACAGTCATGCGCCAAACCCACTCGACTGGAAAGGGTAGACCGAGATTATGCTTGTAGTGGTTTAGTTATTCTACCGTTCGGTTAACAACGGTCATATGGATGAATAGCCAATTATAATATACGTCACTTCGTTTTGAAATGTGATTTTAATCATATGGGATTCAGGTTAGTCTCAAGCGATGTGAAATACGTTGCGAGGTAGGGAGTTTTCAAACAGTTTGTGAGAAAACATCAATGACGTGCAAGGCTGTGGAGTCGCGAGGGGAAGGCATCTACTTGCAGAGCTGCTGAATACGGCCTCAGGTAGGGAAGTAAAAATAGTATTTCTAAAAGCGGAGTAAACAAGCCAAGAGCCAGAGTAGCCTAGACACAAACAGAGAGGGTGGGATGAAGGGAGAGAGGGAGAGAGGGAGGATGACAAAAACAGGGCCGAAATGCAACAACTGTCAATAGAGTGATCAAATGACCTAATATGCCTCTTATTTTGTCCTGATTTTATCCCATATCCAATGGCAAACATAGTAGACTAAATGTGCCACATGTTGCTGGTCCAATCATTACATTGCACCTACAGTAACTCTGAAGATGCTTAGGAATCAGAGGTCCAATAGGAATAAATGGAAAATATGAAAAGCTTTTGAAATATTTGACAGTCTGTTTCAGGAAAGATATTGAGGCACTGTTGACAAATGGTTGCTATACATTATACAAAGGGTGGGTCTAATCCTGAATGCTGATTGGTTAAAATATCATTCCAGCCGGTGTCTATTCCACAAGTTATCACCAGCTAAATCTATTACTTTAAAATGCCTATTTACTCTGTTCCATCTGACTGGGCAATCCACTGTCTCGTCAGCCCAGCCAGGCAATTTATGAACTTGATCTCCACTATAAAAAGCATCTAGAAATGATCTCACATTTCTTTTAGACTAACATTTAGTTTTCAACAGCAGAGATTTGTATAAACCTTGCTGTCTTTCTCTCTGACATTTGCAACATTGTTTCAATATTCAAATTCGATCTCCAGCTGTCCCATAGTAATGAACATGTCGGGAATTGGAACGAGACAGACAGACAGGGAGCGTTTCTCAGCCAGTCGAATTAATGAATCAGCTGGCATCATTTTTATGGATATACATTATACAAAGAAATGTCAATTGAAAAAGGGTAAAACGAAAAACAAAGTGCAGCTAGTTTGCAGTATTTCCAGCTTCAGTTTGAAGTGATTGTGTTACTGTAGCTGTGTTGTTGGCTAGCTCCTCTGAACAACAGTGTCCTGACGAGTGAGCACATTTTCTATGCCAGGCGAAATCGCGCCTCATTAGCTCATTGTTATGGATGTATCCAAATAAATGTCACTAGAAAACAGCTTAAACAAATGTGAATGCAGCTACTTTGCTGTTATTCTGGCTGCACTTTTTGACGTGACTGTAAATTAGCCGTAGTTGGCTAGCTAGCAAGCAAGGGATAAGAACATTGCCAGCCAGTATGGCAATGGAACATTTAGAACAAACGACTGGGTCACGTCCGTAAATACAGAACAAAAAGCCTAACGACTGGGTCGCGTCTCTGGCAACAGAACCAATAGAACGAACGACCAGCCGGCTTGGTTAGCAACCCTAGATTTGTATCGGGTCTATAACTTGTGGAAGGATGAAATAGTATGAATAAATTAATCAAAATAACGTTTTTAATGAAAATATGTAAATCATTATTTGAATATGTTGGTAACCCGTTGTATAAACGTGATAATGTCCTCGAAGCCTGTGTTTGGAGGATATATTGGCACGGTTTGCCAGACCTCGACTTCGTTTCTGGCCTAACAACACCCATGCCAATATATCCTCCAAACACCGGGCTTCTCGGGCATTATCACTTAAATGAAAGTCTTCTATCACATTACGTTATACAGAGCTAGTCAGTTTATTGTGAATTCATGATACTGATGCTGGTAGGTAATCATTGATTCTCCACCAAAGCACAGATCCATTGTTGTAGAGAGAGAGAGAGGGGGGGGGGGGGGGGGGGCACTGGAAAGAATCAACCAAAAAACAGAGCAAACTGGAATGTTATTTAGCCCTAAACATAGCCTTGCTATTGCGAGAGACCTGGCTCTCAAGAGAAGACAGGCTATGTGCACACTGCCCACAAAATATGGTGAAAACTGAGCTGCACCTCCTAACTTCCTGCCAAATGTATGATCACATTAGAGATACATATTTCCCACAGATCACACAGACCCACAAAAAAATTGAAAACAAATCAAACATTGATAATCTCCCATATCAGTCAGGCGAAATACACAGTGTGCAGTCACAGCAGCAAGATGTGTGGCCTGTTGCCATGAGAAAAGGGCAACCAGTGGAGCACAAACAACATTGTAAATTCCACCAATATTTATCTGTTTATTTATTTCCCCCCACTATTAATAATACAACTATTTGCACATTGCTAAAACACTTTACATAGCTGATAATATAACACTTGAAATGGCTATCTTTTTTAAAACCTTTTTGAATGCAATGTTAACTGTTAATTTCTAGTCGTTTTTTGTTGATGTCTTCTCACTTTTATTGATTGTTTATTTCACTTGCTTTGGCAATGTAATCACATGTTTCCCACGCCAATTTAATTTAATTTAATTGAGAGAGAACGAGAGAGAGAGAGAGAGAGAGAGAGAGAGACAGAGAGAGAGAGAGAGAGAGACAGAGAGAGAGAGACAGAGACAGAGAGAGAGAGAGAGAGAGAGAGAGAGAGAGAGAGAGAATTCACACCTTCATTATCTGTGATCAGCACCATGTGGACAGCAACTCTATGGACTGGGGAAGTGTTCTAGAAATAACACAGTAATACACTGCACTGTTGGTTCAGTGTGGTTCCACTAGAGGGCACAATTCCTGCACTACACTGAGGTAAAGTGGTTGTCATAATAACCATGGCAAAGATGGAATAATGATATATTATTAAGGAGAGTAATCTATAACCTATAGGGAGAGTGATCTAGAACCTATAGTGAGAGTGATCTAGAACCTATAGGGAGAGTGATCTAGAACCTATAGGGAGAGTGATCTAGAACCTATAGGGAGAGTGATCTAGAACCTATAGGGAGACTGATCTAGAACCTATAGGGAGAGGGATCTAGAACCTATAGGGAGAGGGATCTAGAACCTATAGGGAGAGTGATCTAGAACCTATAGGGAGAGTGATCTAGAACCTATAGGGAGAGTGATCTAGAACCTATAGGGAGAGTGATCTAGAACCTATAGGGAGAGGGATCTAGAACCTATAGGGAGATGGATCTAGAACCTATAGGGAGATGGATCTAGAACCTATAGGGAGAGTGATCTAGAACCTATAGGGAGAGTGAACTAGGAGTATAAGGCCAACTAGGGGAATGGAAATCACTTCAGATATAGTGCGCACTAAGGAAGAGATTATATTAAATATGATATACTTATGCTTTGCCAGAGATAACTACAGTACTATAACGGTTTTACTGTGTTTTTAACTGTGTCTGGGCCTCTCTCCCCCTGGTGTGATTCAGTGTTGCAGGTTTATGTGCTCTCTGTCTGGTGGTGGCCTGTAGCCTATGATGCACAGTACTGTCACTGTCCAGACTAGTGTAGTGAAGGACCATAGACCATCTTCTCAGTCCCCTATTGATGATTCTGCCTTTACGAAGCATCTTACCAACCACTGTAACAACGTTACTGCCGCTACTTAAAGGGGCAATATGTAGTTCAGGAATTCTTCAAGAATCAATGGCTTTATAGTTAATTTAAAAGTCCAAAAAGGGATGTACAAATCCCAGATTGCCCTTTTAAAAGGACTCATTGTATGGAGGGTGTTGCACAATAAAACATTGAAGCTGAGATGAGTTAGCTGAAAGCCAAATAAAAATGTTGGGCAAACCACGTTTCACACCCCCAGTATTTATGCGAGTTAAGTTATACCATATTTTAAAAAATCACAACAGCTTTGATGGAAACAGGTACAATTTTATAAATGCCGACAGATCATTTGTTTGTTGGACATGGTAAGATCTTTTTTGTGTCGGTAAAATGTATTATGCGAGAAATGGGGATGGAAATGCCTTTATGCGCAAATATTGATATAATAACCATCATATCGAAGTAAACTTGGAGTCATTCGATGACATGGTGTGTGGTCCTCCCTCTATGACTTGGGAAACCATGCCGTTTATTAGGGTACAGATAAAATAAGTTATGATGAACTTCACAGGGTGTTCTTAAAGCTCCTTTCCAATAAATATCCAGGGTCTGATTCTGGTGACATGATGATCGATGCTTGACCGCCGTTTGACAAATACAAATATTCTCGCTCTTGTCCATAAAAACCTCATCATATAGACTAGTCTACCAGCACAGCCCACCCACACTGTATCTGCCAGCTGTAGGCTAGAGCGCACCTGCCAACACCAGAGTGGGCACATTTGCTGTTCAACTCAACAGTTTTTGTGACAAAATTATCTGTAGAGTTGAAAATGCGATGGAAACAAATTTAACTTTTTATTTTTATTCGGTACATGGAAACTTAAGCGAAAAAGTAGGCCTACATTTTGTGTGCACTACGTCATCGCACACTGATTGTTATCCTCAACGAGTCCGTTTGGTGAGAAAATGTGCATATTTTCTTTATGCAGATTTTTGAATATTCTCATGAAATCTGTCGCCAATTGGATGGAAACCTACTGTCTTGCTAATGAATCATTCTGACTCCAGGCTGGGCTTTCATTTTCAGCGTCAGAGCAGTGCAGTGCTCAACTTCAGTGTGTGTGTGTGTGTGTGTGTGTGTTTGTGTATGATCTGCCACGGCTCCTTTTCCCGATCAATTAAAAACCTCTCCCTGTCACTTCCCAGACAGCAGCTGTATGCCAAATAGATGGCTACGGCCATTCATCTCCTGCCATATCTACGGCTCCTTATTATGTGCGTGCATGGGTGTCTGTCTCTCTCTCTGTGTGTGTGTGTGTGCGCGCACATGTGTAAGTGCAAATGTGTGTGTATGTTCAGATTTATGTGTGCGTGTGTTCTTCATAAACCTAAAATAAATAATAATAATAATAATACATCTATTTAACTCCATATTACCTCCAAGGAAATAGCCTTTGTCGTTATAAAACAGCTATTTGTATGCAAGCTCTCACTTAAGACTGATAAGAGGGAGGTTCCCCTCGGGATATGATGCATAAAATTATCTATTCCTCCTACCGCATACACACTATCAGACACTATCCAATGAGTAAGCCCTACTAAAAACATTTTACCCTGGAATTATTATTCTCATTTTATTTTTGTTGGGCTTTAAAAATGATTTGTAGCTCGAATCCTTTAAGCTAGGCACCATGATTCTATTGGACATATTATTCAAGGTCTCAGACTGTCCTCTCCATATAACTATTCTCTCCTTTACTTTGACGATTTCTAGTCTAGAATTCTCTCTCTCTCTCTCTCTCTCTCTCTCGCTCTCACGCTCTCTCTCGCTCTCTCGCTCTCTCTCGCTCTCACGCTCTCTCTCGCTCTCACGCTCTCCCTCGCTCTCTCTCGCTCCCTCGCTCTCTCTCGCTCACTCGCTCTCCCTCGCTCTCTCTCGCTCTCTCTCGCTCTCTCACTCTCTCTCGCTCTCTCACTCTCTCTCGCTCTCTCTCTCTCTCTCGCTCCCTCTCTCTCTCTCTCGCTCCCTCGCTCTCCCTCGCTCTCTCTCGCTCTCGCTCTCTCGCTCTCTCGCTCTCTCTCTCGCTCTCTCTCTCTCTCTCTCCCTCTCTCTCTCTCTCTCTCTCTCTCTCTCTCTCTCTCTCTCTCTCTCTCTCTCTCTCTCTCTCTCTCTCTCTCTCTCTCTCTCTCTCTCGCGCCCTCTCTCCCTCTCTCTACAACATACTCTCTGATACACTTATAATGTATTTAGTGTTGTTTACATTGTTCCAAATGATCAGCGCTCCTTACATTCTTTTTCTTGATCTCCAGTATTTTTCCACAACTAGTCACATTTATTCCACACATCTGACATCCACCTTCACCTCCTGAGCAAAACAAACATTCCCCCGTTTTGAGTTTATTCATCACGTCATCTGCATCCATTTTGCTGTTACAAGTGTTACGGTGTTCAGAGTTTGTTATAACCAATGTATTAATGTGATTATGATATGCTACAGGTCAGGCCCTATTAGTCACGGGCATGCGATGCATACGTGTGACGTAAAGAGAGCAAGGGTTGAGGGAATAAGGAATGTTTTTTCCTAAACAATGAGGGATTTCGGTAACAGAACTTTTCAGTCAGAAATGGCTGTAATTGGAAATACATATGGGAAAAATACACGTTTTTCAAATTCGAAAGATGTGGAGAATGCATGGCTGTGTGCTCGATTTTATACACCTGTCAGCAACGGGTGTGGCTGAAATAGCGTTGAAAGTTTTCAAGAGCCCAGTGGTCTTCATCATTGGGAAATGCAAAAAATATGGAACTACCCAGACTGCCTAGAGCTGGCCGTCCGACCAAACTGAGCAACCGGGCAAGAAGGACCTTGGTCAGGAAGGTGACCAAGAACCCAATGTCCACTGTGACAGAACTACAGAGTTCCTTGGCTGAGATGGGAGAATCTGACAGAAGGACAACAGTCTCTACAGCACTTCACCAATCTGGGCTTTGTGGGAAAGTGGCCAGATGGAAGCCACTTCTGAGAAAAAGGCTCATGACAGCACGTTGCAGTTCGCCTGGCACTTCAATCTTTTGTCTTGCCCATTCACTATCTGAATGGCACACATACACAATCCATGTCTCAATTGTCTCAAGGCTTAAAACTCCTTATTTAACCTGTCTCCTCCCCTTCATCTACACAGATTGAAGTTGATTTAGCAAAGTGACATCAATAAGGGATCATAGATTTCACTTGGATTCACCTGATCAGTCTGTCATGGAAAGAGCGGGTGTTCTTAATGTTTTGTACACTCAGTGTATATCCATGCTTTCTCGGGACAAAGTTGCAATCATATGGTGGTATGTATTGTATGTATGTACATATGCATGTATGTATGTATGTACACTACCGGTCGAAAGTTTTAGAACACCTATTCATTCAAGGGTTTTTCTTTATTTTAAAAATGTTCTACATTGTAGAATAATAGTGAAGACATCAAAACTATGAAATAACACATGGAATCATGTAGTTAGCCAAAAAAGTGTTAAACAAATCAGAATATATTTTATATTTGAGATTCTTCAAATAGCCACCCTTTGCCTTGATGACAGCTTTCACACCTGGAAAGCATTTCAATTAACAGGTGTGCCTTCTTAAAAGTTAATTTGTGGAATTTATTTCCTTCTTAATGCATTTGAGCCAATCAGTTGTGTTGTGACAAGGTAATGGGGTATACAGAAGATAGCCATATTTGGTAAAAGACCAAGTCCATATTATGGCAAGAACAGCTCAAATAAGCAAAGAGAAACGACAGTCCATCATTACTTTAAGACATGAAGGTCAGTCAATACGGAAAATGTCAAGAACTTTGAAAGTTTCTTCAAGTGCAGTCGCAAAAAAACATGAAGCGCTATGATGAAACTAGCTCTCTTGAGGACCGCCACAGGAATGGAAGACCCAGACTTACCTCTGCTGCAGAGGATAAGTTCATTAGAGTTACCAGCCTCAGAAATTTAAGGCCAAATAACTGCTTCACAGAGTTCAAGTAATAATAATAATAATATGCCATTTAGCAGACGCTTTTATCCAAAGCGACTTACAGTCATGCGTGCATACATTTTTGTGTATGGGTGGTCCCGGGGATCGAACCCACTACCTTTGCGTTACAAGCGCCGTGCTCTACCAGCTGAGCTACAGAGGACCACGTAACAGACACATCTCAACATCAACTGTTCAGAGGAGACTGTGTGAATCAGGCCTTCATTGTCGAATTGCTGCAAAGAAACCACTACAAAAGGACACCAATAATAAGAAGAGACTTGCTTGGGCCAAGAAACACGAGCAATGGACATTAGACTGGTGGAAGTGTGTCCTTTGGTCTGGAGTCCAAATTTGAGCTTTTTGGTTCCATCCACTGTGTCTTTGTGAGACGTGGTGTGGGTGAACGGATGATCTCTGCAGCATGTGTATTTCCCACCGTAAAGCATGGAGGAGGAGGTGTGATGGTGTGGGGGGTGCTTTGCTGGTGACACTGTCTGTGATTTATTTAGAATTCAAGGCACACTTAACCAGCATGGCTACCACAGCATTCTGCAGCAATACACCATCCCATCTGGTTTGGGCTTAGTGGGACTATCATTTGTTTTTCAACAGGACAATGACCCAATACACCTCCAGGCTATGTAAGGGCTATTTTACCAAGAAGGAGAGTGATGGAGTGCTGCACCAGATGACCTGGGCTCCACAATACCCCGACCTCAACCAAATTGAGATGGTTTAGGATGAGTCGGACTGCAGAGTGAAGGAAAAGCAGCCAACAAATGCTCAGTATATGTGGGAACTCCTTCAAGACTGTTGGAAAAGCATTCCAGGTGAAGCTGGTTGAGAGAATGGCAAGAGTGTGCAAAGCTGTCATCAAGGCAAAGGGTAGCTATTTGAAGAATCTCAAATAAAATATATTTTGATTTGTTTAACACTTTGTTGGTTACTACATGATTCCATATATGTGTTATTTCATAGTTTTGATGTCTTCACTATTATTCTACAATGTAAAAAATAGTAAAAAATGAAGAAAAACCCTTGAATGAGTCCCATGTAGCTCAGTTGTGTCACACCCTGGCTATGGGACTCTAGTTGTTGAGCCAGGGTGTGTTTGTTCTATGTGGTGTGTTTCTATGTTGGGGGTTCTAGTTCGTCTATTTCTATGTTTTGCCTGAGTGACTCCCAATCAGAGGCAACGAGTGTCAGCTGTTGGCTGGTTGTCTCTGATTGGGAGCCATATTTAAACTGTCTGTTTTCCCTTTGTGTTTGTGGGTTTTTGTTCCGTGTTCGGTCATTGATACCGTTGGACGTCACGAGTCGTTTCTTGTTTTGTATTGTGTTTAAACTTTAACTATTAAAGTATGTTTGTTCATCACGCTGCGCCTTGGTCTCTCCCTGACGATCGTGACAGAAAAACCCACCAAAACTGGACCAAGCAGCGTGAAGAGGAGAGAGGAAGGACTTGGGATCGATGGAGTAGGGGTCTCGACTGGGCTAAGCCGAGTGAAGAGCAGAGAGGGTGGACTTGGGAACAGTGGAGGAAGAGTCTCGACTGGGTCAAGCCTAATGAAGAGCAGAATGGCTGGAGTTGGAGGCAGAAGAGCGAGAGTTGGGCGAAAACTATAGAGGCCTGGCCCACGGGGAGGAGAGACCCCCAGAACATTTTTAGGGGGGGGCTCACGACGTCGGGGCAGCAGGAGGCCGCGATAGAGCGGTCCAGCGGGTTGGCAGAGGAGGCCGCCATGTTAAGGGGGCCACTGGTCACTAAGGGGAAGGAAAGTGTGGAGGCACGGCGAGAGGTACTGGGGAGTGTTACCAGTCCGGTCCGGCCCGTTCCTGATCCCCGCGTAGGGCCAGGGGTGTGTGTCCCCAGTGCGGTCCGGTCTGTTCCTGTTCCTCGCATCGAGCCTGTGGTGCGCGTCGCCAGCCCGGTCCGGCCTGTTCCTGCTCCCTGCATCGAGCCTGTGGTACGCTTCGCCAGCCCGGTCCGGTCCGTTCCTGCTCCCCGCACCAAGTCAGTGGTGCGCTTCGTCAGTCCGGCACGGCCCGTGCCTGCTCCCCGCACCAAGCCTACGGTGTGCGTCGTCAGCCCGGCCCGGCCTGTTCCTGCCCCTCGCACCAAGCCTACGGTGCGCATCGCCAGCCCGGTAAGGCCCGTTGCTGCTCCACGCACCAAGCCTACGGTGCACGTCGCCAGCCCGGCCCGGCCTGTTCCTGCCACTCGCACCAAGTCTACGGTGCGCGTCGCCAGCCCGGCCCGGCCTGTTCCTGCCACTCGCACCAAGTCTACGGTGCGAGTCGTCAGCCTGGTCCAGCCCGTTCCTGCTACTCGCACCAAGCTAGGGGTGCGAGTCGTCAGCCTGGTCCAGCCCGTGCCTGCCACTCGCACCAAGCCAGGGGTGCGAGTCGTCAGCCTGGTCCAGCCCGTTCCTGCCACTCGCACCAAGCCAGGGGTGCGAGTCGTCAGCCTGGTCCAGCCCGTTCCGGCCACTCGCACCAAGCCAGGGGTGCGAGTCGTCAGTCCAGTGAGGCCCGTTGCTGCTCCACGCACCAAGCCAGGGGTGCGTATCGTCAGCCAGGTCCGGTCCTTTCCTGCCTCACGCACCAAGCCAGGGGTGCGCGTCGTCTGTCCGGCACAACCCGTGCCTGGGTCACCGGTGCCTAACCAGGTACCGGTCAACGGCTCCACTACGGAGTTGAAGCTAACCGCTCCTGCTACGTCCAGTCCAGCTCTAGCCAGCGGGGCCAGACCGGACCAGGGGCGCTATGGGGGGTTTGTTGGAGGGTGGTGGGCAAGCCCGGAGCCAGAACCGCCGCCGAGGAGGTATGCCCACCCAGCCCTCCCCTGTTTTGCTCTTTTTGAGGCGCGGTCGCAGTCCGCGCCTTTAGGGGGGGGTACTGTCACACCCTGGCTATGGGACTCTAGTTGTTGAGCCAGGGTTTGTTTGTTCTATGTGGTGTGTTTCTATGTTGGGGGTTCTAGTTCGTCTATTTCTATGTTTTGCCTGAGTGACTCCCAATCAGAGGCAACGAGTGTCAGCTGTTGGCTGGTTGTCTCTGATTGGGAGCCATATTTAAACTGTCTGTTTTCCCTTTGTGTTTGTGGGTTTTTGTTCCGTGTTCGGTCATTGATACCGTTGGACGTCACGAGTCGTTTCTTGTTTTGTATTGTGTTTAAACTTTAACTATTAAAGTATGTTTGTTCATCACGCTGCGCCTTGGTCTCTCCCTGACGATCGTGACAAGTTGGTAGAGCATGGCGTTTGCAACGCCAGGGTTGTGGGTTCGATTCCCACGGGGGGCCAGTATGAAAATGTATGCACTCACTAAAAAACTGTAAGTCGCTCTGGATAAGAGCGTCTGTTAAATGACTCAAATGTAAAAATATTTGAAGAATGTCAAATATACAATATATTTTGATTTGTTTAACACTTTGTTGGTTACTACATGATTCCATATAAGTTATTTCATCATTTTGATGTCTTCACTATTATTCTACAATGTAGAAAATAGTAAAAATAAAGAAAACCCCTTGAATGAGTAGGTGTTCTAAAACGTTTGATCGGTAGTGTATGTATGTATCATACAGTGAGAAAGCACTTTATTCATACTTTTTTATTTTATTTTATTTCACCTTTATTTAACCAGGTAAGCCAGTTGAGAACAAGTTCTCATTTACAACTGCGACCTGGCCAAGATAAAGCATAGCAGTGCGATAAAAACAACATAGAGTTACATATGGCTCTGCTGTAGCCGGCCGCAACCGGGAGACCAATGGGGCGGCGCACAATTGGCCCAGCGTCGTCCAGGGTAGGGGAGGGAATGGCCGGCAGGGAGGTAGCTCAGTTGGTAGAGCATGGCGTTTGCAACGCCAGGGTTGTGGGTTCGATTCCCACGGGGGGCCAGTATGAAAATAAAAAAAGAATAAATGTATGCACTAACTGTAAGTCGCTCTGGATAAGAGCGTCTGCTAAATGACGTAAATGTAAAATAAACGTAAATATGGGGTAAAAAAAACATAAAGTCAAAAATACAACAGAAAATATATATACAGTGTGTGCAAATGTAGCAAGTTATGGAGGTAAGGCAATAAATAGGCTATAGTGCAAAATAATTACAATAGTATTAACACTGGAATGCTAGATGTGCAAGAGATTATGTGCAAATAGAGATACTGGGGTGCAAAAGAGCAAAATAAATAACAATATAGGGATGAGGTAGTTGGGTGGGCTAATTTCAGATGGGCTGTGTACAGGTGCAGTGATCGGTAAGGTGCTCTGACAACTGATGCTTAAAGTTAGTGAGGGAGATAAGAGTCTCCAGCTTCAGAGATTTTTGCAATTCGTTCCAGTCATTGGCAGCAGAGAACTGGAAGGAATGGCGGCCAAAGGAGGTGTTGGCTTTGGGAATGACCAGTGAGATATACCTGCTGGAGCGCAGACTACGGGTGGGTGCTGCTATGATGACCAATGAGCTAAGATAAGGCGGGGATTTGCCTAGCAGTGATTTATAGATGGCCTGGAGCCAGTGGGTTTGACGACGAACATGTAGTGAGGACCAGCCAACAAGAGCGTACAGGTCACAGTGGTGGGTAGTGTATGGGGCTTTGGAGACAAAACGGATGGCACTGTGATAGACTACATCCAATTTGCTGAGTAGAGTGTTGGAGGCTATTTTGTAAATGACATCGCCGAAGTCAAGGATTGGTAGGATAGTCAGTTTTACGAGGGCATGTTTGGCAGCATGAGTGAAGGAGGCTTTGTTGCGAAATAGGAAGCCAATTCTAGATTTAACTTTGGATTGGAGATTCTTTATGTGAGTCTGGAAGGAGAGTTTACAGTCTAACCAGACACCTAGGTATTTGTAGTTGTCCACATACTCTAGGTCAGACCCGTCGAGAGTGGTGATTCTAGTCGGGTGGGCGGGTGCCAGCAGCGTTCGATTGAAAAGCATGCATTTAGTTTTACTAGTGTTTAAGAGCAGTTGGAGGCTACTGAAGGAGTGTTGTATGGCATTGAAGCTCGTTTGGAGGTTTGTTAACACAGTGTCCAATGAAGGGCCAGATGTATACAAAATGGTGTCGTCTGCGTAGAGGTGGATCTGAGAGTCACCAGCAGCAAGAGCGACATCATTGATATACACGGAGAAAAGTGTCGGCCCAAGAATTGAACCCTGTGGCACCCCCATAGAGACTGCCATAGGTCCAGACAACAGGCCCTCCGATTTGACACACTGAACTCTATCTGACAAGTAGTTGGTGAATCAGGCGATACCATACTTATCAATGTGTTATCTCTGTTATCTTGTTTTCAGACACAGAAGCGGAGAGGAACGCGCTGAAAGAGCATGTCTACCCCAAACTACGGGATTTCTGCAGAGAGAATTATGGGATTGAGTTCCAGGTAATATAACATTTCCCTTCTTTCTCTTTGGGCGTCTTGCATATCCCCAGTGATGCTCGGGTTAACTCATAACCTGCAGTCCCCTATGGTTATATCCGCAGAGCGGGCGGGTTTAGGGTCATGAAATATTGTGTGTGTGAAGGGGGGTTGGTTGTGGTCAGGTTGAATAAAGAAAAAAAAAAATGTATCATTCTTGTGCAGTTCATACCTCAAGGGAACTGTAGCCTACTGTTCAGATGGGTTAAATGAAAACTAAAATCTGGACACTGAATATAATTCTATGACCTCCTTACTAACTCCTGCGGAATTAAGCATTTCTTGCAGTTAAAAGATACACGAAATGTGCATTTTGACTCAGGAGTGGAGAAATATGATTTCTTCCTTTCAGCATCCTGAGAGAATGTGAATACGCAGTTAGGGACTGTCTTAATCAGCATCATAGAATCACCCTGTGACCAAAATAATACCCTCACTTCTTGGACAGACCAGAGCCTTAGATATGCAGTTTTAGAAATTGTTCTTCGTCCAGTAAGCATTACATGGCATCACAGGAATTTTGATAGCGCACAGGGCTGTGGGCCAGAAGGTCGTGGGTTCGCAGACCACCGTGGACAAGAGTAGGGGTGGAAAGATATCCTTTATAGTAAAAGCATTGCATTCATCTATCATCGTATTTACAGGTCAGAGAAAAAAATAAGCCTTTTATAAACATTTCATGTAATTCTATGTCATTTGACATATTAGCAGAATATTTTTTAATACCACACAAATTACAGAAATTACAGGCTAAGAATGGACAATGTGTTCATCTTATCATATTTCTCCAATACCAAATAATCTTGTTTGCAACGAAACTGTCCCTGTTTGCAAATAATTAAATCTGAGACGTCATTAGTAATCTGAGCATGGTACTTTCAAAAGTCAGGCCTACCTTTCCACCCTGGACAGAGGAGGCCGAAAAATCTAAGCTTTAACTGCTCTTCTTCCGTGGCTTAACCAAACGAGAGAGAAGGTCACGAGTTTCCCTAAAAGTTGTCTGAGTTTAAACGTCTTCTATTTTACAGAAAGTGAATAGCTTAATGAATTGATAGTGACAGAATTAGAATACTTCCCAAGCAAAGTCTATTTATTGTCTCCTCGGCTATAGAAGGCTGTAGCTCAGCCTCTGATGGGCGGCAGGTAGCTTAGTGGTTAAGAACGTTGTGCCATAACGTTGTGCTCATAACCCGAAAGGTCGCTGGTTCTAATCCCCAAGCCGACTAGGTGAAAAATCTGTCGATGTGCCCTTGAGCAAGGCACTTAACCCTAATTGCTCCTGTAAGTCGCTCTGGATAAGAGCGTCTGCTAAATGACTAAAATGTTTAAAAAAATGATAGTCCCATATGGATCGGCGTCACGACTTTCCCGGGTATTTTACAGATTGTTTCTAGCATAAAGCATCGCGGACCAAAGCGCTGTTATAGATCACTTTATATAATCTGATGCATTTTATTTTCTTCCGAATCTTAAGCTAACAAGGGGTATGCCTGTGTTTTTTTGCCATTTTCTTGAATAAAAGGTAGGCCTATGGCGTACCCTCTCATAACTCTCCAATTAGAGTCTTGGTTTTAACTTAACAGCCCATCACTGACATGGAGGTAGGCTAGTTAAAGAGTGCATGGTGGGTGGAGGAATTGACCGACATACAGTGCTTTCGGAAAGTACTCAGACCCTTTGACTTTTTCCACATTTTGTTACGTTACAGCCTTATTCTAAAATTGATTAAATAAATAAAAATCCTCAGCAATCTACACACAATACCCCATAATGACAAAGTGAAAACAGATTTTTAGAAATGTTTGCTAATTTATTACAAACAAAAAACAGAAATACCTTATTTACATAAGAATTCAGACCCTTTGCTATGCGACTCGAAATTGAGCTCAGGTGCATCCTGTTTCCATTGGTAATCCTTGAGATGTTTCTACAACTTGATTGGAGTCCACCTGTGATAAATTCAATTGATTGGACATGATTTGGAAAGGCACACACCTTTATATATAAGGTCCCACAATTGACAGTGCATGTCAGAGCAAAAACCAAGCCATGAGGTTGAAGGAATTGTCCGTAAAGCTCCGAGACAGGATTGTGTATGGTCACTCTGACAGAGCTCCAGAGTTCCTCTGTGGAGATGGGAGAACCTTCCAGAAGGACAACCATCTCTGCACCACTCTACCAATCAGGCCTTTATGGTAGAGTGGACAGACGGAAGCCACTCCTCAGTAAAAGGCACATGACAGCCCGCTTGGAGTTTGCCAAAAGGCACCTAATGGACTCTCAGACCATGAGAAACAAGATTCTCTGGTCTGATGAAACCAAGATTGAACCCTTTGGCCTGAATGCCAAGCGTCACGTCTGGAAGAAACCTGGAACCATCCCTAAGGTGAAGCATGGTGGTGGCAGCATCATGCTGTGGGGATGTTCTTCAACCCAAGGGACTGGGAGACTAGTCAGGATCGAGGGAAAGATGAACGGAGCAAAGTACAGAGAGATCCTTGAGTGCTCAGAGAGATCCTTGAGATCCTTGACCTGCTCCAGAGCGCTCAGGACCTCAGACTGGGGTGAAGGTTCACCTTCCAACAGGATAACGACCCTAAGCACACAGCCAAGACAAGGCAGGAGTGGCTTCAGGACAAGTCTCTGAATGTCCTTGAGTGGCCCAGCCAGAGCCCGGATTGAATCGAATCGAACACCTCTGGAGAGACCTGAAAATAGCTGTGCAGCAATGCTCCCCATCCAACCTCACAGAGCTTGAGAGGATCTGCAGAGAACAACGTGAGAAACTTCCCAAATACAGGTGTGCCAAGCTTGTAACGTCATACCCAAGAAGACTCAAGGCTGTAATCGCTGCCAAATGTGCTTCAACAAGGTACTGAGTAAAGGGTCTGAATACTAATGTAAATGTGATATTTCAGTTTTGTTTTGTTTTTGTAAATTAGCAAACATTTCTAAAAACCTGTTTTTGCTTTGTTATTATTGGGTATTGTGTGTAGATTGATGAGGGGATAAACACAATTGAATCGATTTTAGAGTAAGGCTGCAGCAGCTATCTTAGAAATATAAATTTGCTCTGTGCTTCTCCAATCCTGCACGTTGTAGCCTATAGCCTATAGGATATGGATCATTTGATTGTGACCACAAAAATAGCCTATAGGCGCACTTGATATTGCGTGCCCAGCGGAGAATCAGAGATGAGGGTCGGCATCGGGCACACATCGATATATATCAATTAATTCTAAAACACTGAGAAATATTGAAATTTCCTCAATTACAAATTACATGACCCCCCCCCCCCTTACATAACCCTCACATAACCCTCCCCTGGACAATATTTAAAAAATACTAAATCCTCCCCTTGACTGAAATTGAAAAAGCATGACCCTTCCCCATTTTCCTCCAGGTAATCATTCTGTACATTTTGATCCATCCCTAATTATAGACAAGTTGACTACAAATAGCCTACCAAAATTTCGGGAATTATAAGCAGAAATATATCCAAATTAGTCAACAACAAAAAAATGCACTCCCTGTCAACAATTTGTTCCTCCATCTCTGACTGTAGTCTACAGCGCATTTTCTATATTAACGGGTTATGGTCGGGTGCGGCCCTCAGATTGTCACTTCAGCACATATAGTCGGGTGGTTGCGGGTGGGTTATTAGCAATTGCTGGCGGGTGCGGGTTAACAAACAACTGACCCACTAATATCCCCCCAGACCAGGCTTTCAATATTGATCGAAAAAAGGTTTTAAATAATTTAAATCACTGTCTGGACTGGCCCAACGATGAAAGCAGACACAAACTCAGCAACATGCCTTGAAGGGTCCCACGAGTCAGCTGCACACAGGGGCCCTGTCTCTTTAAGGCAGACAGAAGGGCAGTGGAGATAAGGAAGGATGGTGAATGCTGCAGGAAATCTCTCTTTGATATGACCGTGTGTGTGTGTGTGATTGTGTGGGCGTGTTTGTGTGTGTTCCCTTTGTTGTTTCTCCCTACCATGAATGCATTAGCCCCATTTTCCCCATGGCTCTCACCGATCTGGGATCATTCACATTGCAAATGGCTGGTGTGGCGCTGCGCTGAGAGATTTTATCAAAATATGTTTGTTAAACAAATCCAGGAGAGCCCCCTGGAGTAAAGTCGCAATCAGATTTTTCTGAGATTGTTCTTGGATGAATTGTCAGGCTTCTCCCTTTGATATCCGAAGTGATGCTTTGTGGGGGCCCGAGTGACCTCGGAAATGGTTCCCTAGGCGACACCAGCATGACATAAGCAATAAGCTGCTTTAATGCAAAATGACCTGCTGAGAGACTGTGTGGTTTGATAGTCAACAGCTCACCCCTTGAATGTACTAAACATTGAGTGTCCTAAACCATTAGGTGGGTTTTCACCGATTGACACCTAAGTAAATCACTAGGGGACTTCTTCTCAGGAAAACAGTACAATAACAGGTAGTGCAGGCTTTTGTTCCAGATCAGCAATAACACATCTGATGCAGGTAGCCTTGACGACTCAAACTGAATTATTCCGCTACTCTATTGTTCGCTACGTGCTTCAGTCTGAGACCGCCATCGTTTGAAGTCCTTTGTGGGTGACGTCAAAAAATGAAGGGTGTTGTACAAAACAAAAAGTAATCAGCGATTGGGTCATCTCTAACCAATCAGAGTTATCAAAGCCAATGGCTCTGGCCCAACCCATCGGTTTCTGGGACAAATCAGACGGTCTAGAACGTATTTCCATTCTAGAACTCGTAAGAGTGTTTGGTTTTCGCCAGGCATCATGGGACCAATGTCGTTCAAAAAGTTATACTTTTGACTCATCTGTCCATAGAACATTAATTCCAAGAGTCTTGATGATCATCCAGGTGCTTCCAGGTGCTTTTTGGCAAACTTGAGTCAACTTTTTGGACGAGATGGGTCCCATTATGCCTGGTGAAAACCAAACACTACATTCCACAGTAAGAACCTCATACCAACGGTCAAGCATGGTGGTGGTGGTGTGATGGTTTGGTGATGCTTTGCTGCCGCAGAACCTGGACGATTTGCCTTTATGGAAGGAACCATGAATTCTGCTCTGTATCAGAGAACTATACAGGAGAATGTCAGGCCATCCGTCTGTGAGCTGAAGCTGAAGCGCAGCTGGGTCATGTAGCAAGACAATGATCCAAAACAGACAATCAAGTCTACATGAAAATGGCCAAAAAGCAACACATTTGAAGTTTTGGAATGGCCTAGTCAAAGTCCAAACCTAATCCCAATTGAGATGTTGTTGCAGGACTTGAAACGAGCTGTTCATGCTTGAAAACCCACAAATGTCACTGAGTTAAAGCAGTTCTGCATGGAAGAGTGGGCCAAATTTCCTCCACAGCGACATGAGAGACTGATCAACAACTACAGGAAGCGTTTGGTTGAAGTCATTGCAGCTAAAGGTGGCACAACCCGTTATTGAGTGTAAGGGGGCAATTACTTTTTCACACAGGGGCATTGGGTGTTGTATAATTTTGTTAGTGAAATAAATAAAATAAGAATATATATATTTTGTTATTTGTAAACTCAGTTTCCCTTTATCTAATATTAGGTTTAGGTTGAAGATCTGATAACATTCAGTATCAAAAATATGCAAAAATAGAGAAAATCAGAAAGAGGGCAAATACTTTATCAATCACCTCATACCAAATTGACTCGTTACTGGTGTATACTGCCAAATAACCGTTACTGTAAATTTAATATTTGTATATTTTCTACTATTTCTCCTTTTTTTCCATTGCCCGTAAGTAAGTATTTCACTGTTAGTCTACACCTGTTGTTTACAAAGCATGTGACAAATATAATGTGATTTGATTTGATATGCTATGAAGAAATAGAGATACGCCTTCTATGCAACACTCGACACACACACACACACAGAGAAACACACACAGAAACGCACACACCCATCAAGCACACACACTCCCGTCACCACAAGAGATGAACTACAATAGCAGCTCTCCCGCTACAGTTGTGGGATATTGTTTAACGGCTGTCAGTCAAACGTCTCTAACAATACTAGCTACTGAGGGGAGAGACAGACAAGAGGTGAAACTCTCTATCGTGCAGTGGCTTTTTAGAGGCAATAAGCTTGTCATTTTAGCTTTGTCGAAAAACCAGAGAGAGGGAATATATCCTCCTCCACACAAACGCTCTCAGACCGGAGCTGTGTTTTCAGAATTATTTTGTCTTCTTTAAGGATCTCAAAGTGTTTTCTAAAGATGAAAAACACGTCAACAATGTATCTTTTTTCCTCCAACCTGCTAAAGCTGTGGGCTTGATGTGCAGACCTGCTTTGTTGTTCTGAGCAGTTCTTTTTGAATAATTATTTTAGCGCTTTCAAACACAAAACAGACACAGTTCTAGGATCAAATGGCGTAAGATAGATGGGGAAGTTGAGAAAAGGTGCAGTTTTTCCTCGTCTTCATTAGCCCTTGTTTACCAACTGATTTTCAATTATGCTAAATGAACTTGTGCATCTCTAAGAGAATGGGGTTGGTGAAAACTTGTTTAAGTAGTTAGTAGAAAGCAGAACTGAAATGTAATGTGGATAGTCACGTACTGTATACTGTACGCCTCTCTCAGTCGCTCTCTCTCCCTGTCTCTCTCTCCATCCATCCATCCATCCCTCCCTCCCCATCTCTCATCTCTTTGGCATTGCTCCAGAGAGAGAGAGAGAGAGAGAGAGAGGAGAGAGAGAGAGAGAGAGAGAGAGAGAGAGAGAGAGAGAGAGAGAGAGAGAGAGAGAGAGAGAGAGAGAGAGAGAGAGAGAGTCCACTGTCCTGGTCTCTCTTCCTGGCTGCTATAACCCCTCTCCTCCCCTCTCTCCAGTCCTCCGCTAAAATTGAAAAAGAAGAGCGGTAGCGGTGGACGCCGTCATCCGCTAACACGATTATACAGCCACTTAGCAGCCAGACAATTCAGAACCAGCCCCAAGATGATTTTCCCTTCGTCAGAAACTGCCTCATTATAATACAGTAAAACTATGTCTTTCCTGCCCATACATCTTCATTGTGGACCTTAACATGATGAACTTCACCCATGGGTGAGCCAAAATGTCAGGGGTTTACCTTTAATTGGCCCTAAGTGTCAGCAACTGGCGTATAGTTTGGATCTGTAACATTAGCGGCTGTCTGAGCCGGAATGGGTAATTGAGAGATATTTGTGGTTTTCTGCCTCCCATCTCCCTCCAGGTGTCTTGTGGGATGTTAGAGTGTCTCCAGCTGCGATTAGGATGTTTTTATTTTCACACGGAAGCAGGTTTGTTCTTGATTTCGATGTAGGAGGACTTCTCACACAAAGCAGATCAATCACATGATTAATGATATACACCACACTATTGTTGCGTTGGTAAAAGTCTTTAGATATGAACTGTATTTCTGGAGGTGGCATTTCTTTTTCGGTGTTATTTTGCCTCGGAGGGATTCTGTTGGTTGTTCTTTTCTATTTTCTGCCTGATTTCATACCCTTTCCTTCGAGACGTGGAGGCCTAATCCTCAAGTCTAATAGTCTAACATCCAATAGAGAAAAAAAATGATTATTTTGTACTTGACCTGCCGCGAGCAAATGCCTTTCAAGGGTAATCGCAAGCTGCTTAACTGAAGTTGCCTCTGCCTCTTATGTAAGCAGCCACAACCCCTCCTACCACAGAGGGATGGAGAGATGGAGAGAGAGGGATGGAGAGATGGAGAGAGAGGGATGGAGAGATGGAGAGAGGGGGATGGAGAGAGGGAGAGAGAGGGATGGAGAGATGGAGAGAGAAGGATGGAGAGATGGAGAGAGGGAGAGAGAGGGATGGAGAGATGGAGAGAGAGGGATGGAGAGATGGAGAGAGGGGGATGGAGAGAGGGAGAGAGAGGGATGGAGAGAGAGGGATGGAGAGAGGGAGAGAGAGGGATGGAGAGATGGAGAGAGAGGGATGGAGAGAGGGAGAGAGAGGGATGGAGAGATGGAGAGAGAGGGATGGAGAGAGGGAGAGAGAGGGATGGAGAGAGGGAGAGAGAGGGATGGAGAGAGGGAGAGAGAGGGATGGAGAGAGGGAGAGAGAGGGATGGAGAGAGGGAGAGAGAGGGATGGAGAGATGTAGAGAGAGGGATGGAGAGAGGGAGAGAGAGGGATGGAGAGAGGGAGAGAGAGGGATGAAGAGAGGGAGAGAGAGGGATGGAGAGATGGAGAGAGAGGGATGGAGAGATGGAGAGAGAGGGATGGAGAGATGGAGAGAGGGGGATGGAGAGAGGGAGAGAGAGGGATGGAGAGATGGAGAGAGGGGGATGGAGAGAGGGAGAGAGAGGGATGGAGAGAGGGAGAGAGAGGGATGGAGAGAGGGAGAGAGAGGGATGGAGAGATGGAGAGAGAGGGATGGAGAGATGGAGAGAGAGGGATGGAGAGAGGGAGAGAGAGGGATGGAGAGATGGAGAGAGAGGGATGGAGAGAGGGAGAGAGAGGGATGGAGAGAGGGAGAGCGAAAGAGAGGGATGGAGAGATGGAGAGAGAGAGATGGAGAGAGGGAGAGTGAAAGAGGGGGATGGATGCAGGGAGAGAGAGATACAGGGGTAGGGTATCAATAAATCCCGGTTTAAGGATTCCCGGAATCAGGAGGGAATCAGCAGGAAATCCAGGATCCTTGATTTCTGGAAAAGCAGGGAATTTAATGAAAGTTCCCAGAATTTTACAACCCTATACGGGGGAGATGTATTGGTGCTTTAATATTATGTCTTCACTGTGTAAACTTTCCTTGGGATCTGAAAGGTACTATACAATTAAATATATGTAATTATATGGGGGGGGGGGGGGGGGTGGTTTTAGAACAAGATGACTAATGTCTTCATTTGAGTTTAATTACTCTGCCGAATCCCCCGCCTCCCTGCCATAATACAGTGAGGGAAAAAAGTATTTGATCCCCTGCTGATTTTGTATGTTTGCCCACTGACAAATACATGATCAGTCTATAATTTTAATGGTAGGTTTATTTGAACAGTGAGAGACAGAATAACAACAAAAAAATCCAGAAAAACGCATGTCAAAAATGTTAGAAATTGATTTGCATTTTAATGAGGGAAATAAGTATTTGACCCCTCTGCAAAACATTACTTAGTACTTGGTGGCAAAACCCTTGTTGGCAATCACAGAGGTCAGACGTTTCTTGTAGTTGGCCACCAGGTTTGCACACATCTCAGGAGGGATTTTGTCCCACACCTCTTTGCAGATCTTCTCCAAGTCATTAAGGTTTCGAGGCTGACGTTTGGCAACTCGAACCTTCAGCTCCCTCCACAGATTTTCTATGGGATTAAGGTCTGGAGACTGGCTAGGCCACTCCAGGACCTTAATGTGCTTCTTCTTGAGCCACTCCTTTGTTGCCTTGGCCGTGTGTTTTGGGTCATTGTCATGCTGGAATACCCATCCACAACCCATTTTCAATACCCTGGCTGAGGGGAGGAGGTTCTCACCCAAGATTTGACGGTACATGGCCCCATCCATCGTCCCTTTTGATGCGGTGAAGTTGTCCTGTCCCCTTAGCAGAAAAACACCCCCAAAGCATAATGTTTCCACCTCCATGTTTGACGGTGGGAATGGTGTTCTTGGGGTCATAGGCAGCATTCCTCCTCCTCCAAACACAGCAAGTTGAGTTGATACCAAAGAGCTCGATTTTGGTCTCATCTGACCACAACACTTTCACCCAGTTCTCCTCTGAATCATTCAGATGTTCATTGGCAAACTTCAGACAGGCCTGTATATGTGCTTTCTTGAGCAGGGGACCTTGCAGGCGCTGCAGGATTTCAGTCTTTCACGGCGTAGTGTGTTACCAATTGTTTTCTTGGTGACTATGGTCCCATCTGCCTTGAGATCATTGGCAAGATCCTCCAGTGTAGTTCTGGGCTGATTCCTCACCGTTTTCATGATCATTGCAACTCCACGAGGTGAGATCTTGCATGGAGCCCCAGGCCGAGGGAGATTGACAGTTATTTTGTGTTTCTTCCATTTGCGAATAATTGCACCAACTGTTGTCACCTTCTCACCAAGCTGCTTGGAGATGGTCTTGTAGCCCATTCCAGCCTTGTGTAGGTCTACAATCTTGTCCCTGACATCCTTGGAGAGCTCTTTGGTCTTGGCCATGGTGGAGAGTTTGGAATCTGATTGATTGATTGCTTCTGTGGACAGGTGTCTTTTATACAGGTAACAAACTGAGATTAGGAGCATTCCCTTTAAGAGTGTGCTCCTAATCTCAGCTCGTTACCTGTATAAAAGACACCTGGGAGCCAGAAATCTTTCTGATTGAGAGGGGGTCAAATACTTATTTCCCTCATTAAAATTCAAATCAATTTATAACATTTTTGACATGTGTTTTTCTGGATTGACATGTGTTTTTCTGTGTTTTTCTGGATTTTTTTGTTGTTATTTTTGTTATTATTCTGTCTCTCACTGTTCAAATAAATCTACCATTAAAATTATAGACTGATCATTTCTTTGTCAGTGGGCAAACGTACAAAATCAGCAGGGGATCAAATCCCCCACTGTATGTTCTGTTACACCTCTCCATTCTCCCATCAACACAGGGGTGTTATGAGCTCATGATGCACATTTGCTTTTTTACGGTACCACCACAGTGACTTTTGTTCCTTTTAAGTTTCAAAAATGTACCTTCCTCTACATAGCCGTTGGAGGATGTTTTGAGTAGGGGGGTAAATATAAATACATTTGCCAAAATTAAATAATTACTCCTGTCTATACAGAAATAAACAAAATACTTCAGAATACTTCACTAGAGATATGACTTAGTCACAGAGGATCATTAGCTTCTTTTGAAGCTGTGGGTTGTTTCAAATCACACGCGTGTAGGCCTATATGTCTGGTTGGACTGCACGCATGGCAAAAGGACTAGCTGATTATTGAGATGCGGCTGTCAGTGAAATGCATCTAAAATATGTGTGAAGATAATGTGTCTTCGGTATAATTTGAAATGTTGAGACAAGACGAAGGGGAGGTGTGTGGTGAAGATATTGGCTCGTCTATCTCCAGAATGCACCGAGCTGTCTCCCACCAATTCTTGCGCAGTCATTATTTTATTGTGTTAATTGTTTGCACTTTTTTTTTTTTTTTTTTTTAATTCCCCATTACACATGTAACCAGTAGTAAATGGACCATTAATCCCCGTCATTTGGTTACATACATTTCTGTTAATTCACGGATTAATTAGAACTACAGTTATTTTACTGTGAAGTCGGAGTGGAAACGTCGTTTGCACAACCTGCTACACTTGTGAGAAACAAGTTTTGTTATTTCATACCATAATTTACGAGTTTTGTACATTTTTTTTCAATGTATTTCGTTTGAAGTGCTCCATGTGAGCAACGCGCATATGTCTGGTTTCTCGGTCCTCTTAATGTCGATGGAGAGAGCGCGCATGAGCACACATCGGCTAAGTGGATGTCTTAACCACTAATAAACTGAACTTCTCAGTCATCTTTTCTTCACCTCATCACATGTCAACGAGTTCGCTTGTTATTCATTTTTTATCCATTGTGAATGATAATATTTCCTCGCGGTATTTGAAAAAAATAAAAATCCAACACTCTCCCCCCTCGATAATCACCAGGCCTCGGTGTGAAAGAGCAAACTGTCATGCTCTGCGGATCCCATATATCCAGTGGAAACTTCATAAAATACCTGAACACATATCCCTTTTGCGCAAAAAAACAGCTGTGTCTGTCCGGAGCTCACTGCTGCAGGAAACTCTGAGGTACCCGGAATAGGCTAGTTGATACAATGTTGCAAGTTCACAAACCACAGCTTAGACATATATACAGGACCCAGTAAGATGGATAGATAGAAAGGCGGACAGGTGGAGGGGGTATCTATAGAGTGATGACAAACCTGCATTTTCATCAGGACAATGGATGTTATAGTCCTGCTGCTGCATTGGTCCAGGCCAGGGTTCTTCAATTCCGGTCCTGGAGGGCCGAAAACACTTCTGTTTTTTATTTCTACTCGGTCGTTAATTGCACTCACCTGGTGTCCCAGGTCTGAATTAGCTCCTGGTTAGAAGGAGAGGATGAAAAACAGAGGTGTTTCGGCCCCTCCAGGACCGGAATTGAAGAACCCTGGTCTAGGCTATATCTAATTTCTTTAGCTGCCAATGGCTCACGTTGAATCAATGTGTCCATATGGCAGAGGCTGGTTCTCTCGCATTAGTGGCATTTTAACTTTTAGATTTAACATTTATAATTCAGATTTGTATTATTAAGTGAAAATGATTTTGAGAAACGAAAATGTTATTATTGAAATGAAACTGTTCCAGAAAAATGCTCATATGAAAATCATAACTGGCACGCAGATCGGTAGAAATGGTAGCTTCCCCAAATTTGAAACTCAAACTTGAAACTCATACAGCTAGGAATAGACCATTGTGAACAGAGCACACATTTCTTTGTACTGCATAATAACAACGTGTGTGTGTGTGTGTGAGAGAGAGAGAGACACCTACCTGGAGGTGACAGCATTCCCTCCCCCATATGCCCCCCTTGGCACAACTACGACAACATAACCAACAAAAATGGGTCACAACTCCTGCAGCTCTGTCGCACACTGAGTATGTACATAGTCAATGGTAGGCTTTGAGGGGACTCCTATGATAGGTACACCTATAGCTCATCTCTTGGCAGTAGTACTGTAGACTACTTTATCACTGACCTCAACCCAGAGTCTCTCAGAGCGTTCACAGTCAGCCCACTGACACCCCTATCAGACCACAGCAAAATCACAGTCTACTTGAACAGAGCAATACTCAATCATGAGGCATCAAAGCCAAAGGAACTGAATAATATTAAGAAATGCTATAGATGGAAGGAAAGTAGTGTTGAAACCTACCAAAAAACAATTAGGCAACAACAAATTCAATCCATTCTAGACAACTTCCTGGACAAAACGTTCCACTGTAATAGTGAAGGTGTAAACTTGGCAGTAGAAAACCTAAACAGTATATTTGACCTCTCAGCTTCCCTATCAAATCTAAAAATCTCTAACAGAAAAACAAAGAAAAGTAACAACAGTGATAAATGGTTTGATGAAGAATGCAAAAACCTAAGAAAGAAATTGAAAAACCTATCCAACCAAAAACATAGAGACCCAGAAAACCTGAGCCGACGCCTTCACTATGGTGAATCACTAAAACAATACAGAAATACACTATGGAAAAAGAAGGAACAGCATGTCAGAAATCAGCTCAATGTAATTGAAGAATCCATAGACTCTAACCACTTCTGAGAAAATTGGAAAACACTAAACAAACAACAACATGAAGAGCTATCTATCCAAAACGGAGTTGTATAGGTAAACCACTTCTCCAATCTTTTTGAACCTATAACAAACAACAAACAGCAAAAACATATACAAGATCAAATGCAAATCTTAGAATCAACTATTAAAGACTACCAGAACCCACTGGATTCTCCAATTACATTGAATGAACTACAGGACAAAATACAAACCCTCCAACCCAAATGATAAAATATACAGACCACAAATTCCAATTGGCTATACTTAAACTCTTTAACATCATCCTTAGCTCTGGCATCTTCCCCAATATTTGGAGCAAGGACTGATCACCCCAATCCACAAAAGTGGAGACAAATCTGACCCCAATAACTACCGTGGGATATGCGTCAACAGCAACCTTGGGAAAATCCTCTTCATTATCATTAACAGCAGACTAGTTCATGTCCTCAGTGAAAACAATGTACTGAGCAAATGTCAAATTGTTTTTTTACCAAATTACCGTACGACAGAGCACATATTCACCCTACACACCCTAATTGACAAACAAACAAACCAAAACAAAGGCAAAGTCTTTGGCATGAGGGTCTGCCATACAAATTGATGGAAAGTAGGGTTGGGGGAAAAACATACGACATTATAAAATCCATGTACACAAACAACAAGTGTGCGGTTAAAATTGGCAAAAAACACATAGATTTCTTTCCACAGGGACGTGGTGTGAGACAGGGATGCAGTTTAAGCCCCACCCTCTTCAACATATATATGCATACACAAAAAAAATGTATGCACGCATGACTGTAAGTCGCTTTGGATAAAAGCGTCTGCTAAAAGCCATATTATTATTATTATTATTATTATTATTATTATTATTATTATTATTATTATTATTATATATCAACGAATTGGTGAGGGCACTAGAACAGTCTGCAGCACCTGGCCTCACCCTACTAGAATCTGAAGTCAAATGTCTACTGTTTGCTGATGATCTGGTGCTTCTGTCACCAACCAAGGAGGGCCTACAGCAGCACCTAGATCTTCTGCACAGATTCAGTCAGACCTGGGCCCTGACAGTAAATCTCAGTAAGACAAAAATAATGGTGTTCCAAAAAAGGTCCAGTTGCCAGGACCACAAATACAAATTCCATCTAGACACCGTTGCCCTAGAGCACACAAAAAACTATACATACCTCGGCCTAAACATCAGCACCACAGGTAACTTCCACAAAGCTGTGAACGATCTGAGAGACAAGGCAAGAAGGGCCTTCTATGCCATCAAAAGGAACATAAAATTTGACATACCAATTAGGATCTGGCTAAAAATACTTGAATCAGTTATAGAACCCATTGCCCTTTATGGTTGTGAGGTCTGGGGTCCGCTCACCAACCAAGAATTCACAAAATGGGACAAACACCAAATTGAGACTGCATGCAGAATTCTGCAAAAAGATCCTCCGTGTACAACGAAAAACAACAAATAATGCATGCAGGGCAGAATTAGGCCGATACCCACTAATTATCAAAATCCAGAAAAGAGCCGTTAAATTCGATTCCCAAACCTTCCATAACAAAGCCATCACCTACAAAGAGATCAACTTGGAGAAGAGTCCCCTAAGTAAGCTGGTCCTGGGGCTCTGTTCACAAACACAAACAGAACCCATAGAGCCCCAGGACAACAAAAACAACACAATTAGACCCAACCAAATCATGAGAAAACAAAAAGAGAATTACTTGACACATTGGAAAGAATTAACAAAAAAACAGAGCAAACTAGAATGCAATTTGGCTCTAAACAGAGAGTACACAGTGGCAGAATACCTGACCACTGTGACTGACCCAAACTTAAGGAAAGGTTTGACTATGTACAGACTCAGTGAGCATAGCCTTGCTATTGAGAAAGGCCGCCGTAGGCAGACCTGGCTCTCAAGAGAAGACAGGCTATGTGCACACTGCCCACAAAATGAGGTGGAAACTGAGCTGCACTTCCTAACCTCCTACCAAATGTATGACAATATTAGAGACACATATTTCCCTCAGATTACAGAGATTCAAAAGAATTCGAAAACAAACCCAATTTTGATAAACTCCCTTATCTACTGGGTGAAAAACCACAGTGTGCTATCACAGCAGCAAGATTTGTGACCTGTTGCCACAAGAAAAGGGCAACCAGTGAAGAACAAACACCATTGTAAAACAACCCATATTTATGTTTATTTATTTTCCCATTTGTACTTTAACTATTTGCACATTGTTACAACACTGTATATATACATTATTTGACATTTGAAATGTCTTTATTCTTTTGGAACTTCTGAGTGTAATGTTTACTGTTAATATTTATTGTTTATTTCACTTTTGTTTACTATCTACTTCACTTGCTTTGGCAATGTTAACATACGTTTCCCATGCCAATAAAGCCCTTAAATTGAAATTGAATTGAGAGAGAGAGAGAGAGAGAGAGAGAGAGAGAGAGAGAGAGAGAGGGAGAGGGAGAGGGGGAGAGAGAGAGAGAGACAGAGAGAGCGAGAGAGAGAGAGAGAGAGACAAAGAGAGAGCGAGAGAGAGACAGAGAGAGAGAGAGAGAGAGAGAGAGAGAGAGAGAGGGGGAGAGAGAGAGAGAGAGAGAGAGAGAGAGAGAGAGAGAGAAAGGGGTGCTGTAACAGCTTGTCCCTACTAAACTGAGGACAAATGGACAGCTATGTGATCCAGCGCCAGAGGGTGGAAAGCACCTTTCACTGGGCTGCAGTCAGCACTGTGTTGCTTGCTATGGGCAGGAGCAGACCTTTAACATGGAAAGGAGCAGACCTTTAACATGGGCAGGAGCATGCCTTTGACATGGGCAGGAGCATGCCTTTAATATGGGCAGGAGCAGACCTTTAACATGGGCAGAAGCAGACCTTTGACATGGAAAGGAGCATGCCTTTAACATGGGCAGAAGCAGACCTTTGACATGGGCAGAAGCAGACCTTTGACATGGGCAGAAGCAGGCCTTTAACATGGGCAGGAGCATGCCTTTAACATGGGCAGAAGCAGACCTTTGACATGGGCAGAAGCAGGCCTTTAACATGGGCAGGAGCATGCCTTTGACATGGAAAGGAGCATGCCTTTGACATGGGCAGAAGCATGCCTTTGACATGGGCAGGAACAGGCCTTTTACATGGGCAGGAGCAGGCCTGAGAGCCGAGAGCGGGAGAATGCCATGTTCCTAATTTGATATTGTTCCCATTCCCTTTTCACCAAGTTTAGAATGATAAACTAATAGAAAACAGAAGTGAAGAACTAATTGTGAGCACTGCATGGATCACATAGCAGCGGGCATGCTCAAACCTTAATAAACATAACCATAGACCACTTAAACTGGTACAACACCACCACTCATGGGTGGCCAAAAATTACTTACTGATCACCACGCCCCCCACTAAGCTATTCAAAATATTGGGTAAAAAAATGTACCATTATGCTATATTTGCAAAAGGTAGTGAACAGTACCATGTGAGATCATATGTGTACCTCTGAAGGTACATGATGTGTATTTTGATCTTTTGTAACCCAGGGAACAATACTGTACCCTAACAGTACCCTTATTTCTGAGAAAGTACAGACAGATGGTATGTAGGCCTGCAGGTTCATGCTCTACAACATTCGCAGAGTACGACCCTACCTTACACAGAAAGCGGCACAGGTCCTAATCCAGGCACTTGTCATCTCCCGTCTGGATTACTGCAACTCGCTGTTGGCTGGGCTCCCTGCCTGTGCCATTAAACCTCTACAATTTATCCAGAACGCTGCAGCCCGTCTGGTGTTCAACCTTCCCAAGTTCTCTCATGTCACCCCGCTCCTCCGCACACTCCACTGGCTTCCAGTTGAAGCTCACATCTACTACATAACCATGGTGCTTGCCTACGGAGCTGTTAGGGGAACGGCACCTCCTTACCTTCAGGCACTGATCAGACCCTACACCCAAATGAGGGCACTATGTTCATCCACCTCTGGCCTGCTAGCCCCCCTACCTCTACAGAAGCACAGTTCCCGCTCAGCCCAGTCAAAGCTATTCGCTGCTCTGGCACCCCAATGGTGGAACAAGCTCCCCCACGACACCAGAACAGCGGAGTCACTGACCACCTTCCGGAGACACTTGAAACCCTACCTCTTTAAGGAATACCTGGAATAGTATAACAGTAATCCTTCTACCTCCCCCTCCCCCACCCCCCCATAAAAAAAAAATAGGGTGGTTGTCCCACTGGCTATCCTAAATTGAATGCACCAATTTGTAAGTCGCTCTGGATAAGAGCGTCTGCTAAATGATGTAAATGTAAAATGTAAATGTAAATGTATAAACTCAACTAAACCAAACAATTTGTCAGCTGGAATTCACTTTTCCACCACTGTAAAAGATGATTAGACTACCATTTCAACTATGCCTTCTTGACATCCCTTGCAGGGCACCAGCCAGTGGCACAAGGAATAGAGTTGGCAGCAGTTAAACTGATTGCTCTCTCTCCCCATCTGTACTGCCGCTAGCACCAACCACTAGCATGCATGTCCTCTACAACCCAGCCAATGAACACGGGCTAGACTCCAGCCCTTCCTGCCAATCAAGTGGAAGATAGCTCCCCAGAGGGCTGTCAGTCAAACAGAAGGCCCCACCCACACTCTGTTTGCAGTGAATAGTTGCGGTGTTCAATTATTAGGCCTGTCAGTTTAGTTATGTTATGCTCACTGCCAATGTGTCAGTCTAAGTGACTCTTTCCTCCTTTGCTTGGCTTGCTGACCATGATGGCAATCCTGAACCGATCAGTCATTCTGGCCTCTCCACCCGGTTCCTTGTTGCTCCTCCAACACTCAACACTGAGATGAAATGGAGGGTCAAAGGACAAGTTAATACCTGAAAACACCTAAGGGACAGTTTACTGAAAATACTTTCACATGACCCTCCCCTTGTACTGTGAAATAAATGGCGCACCCTGCCCCCCTCACATAATTCTAAATACTGTTTTACAACCACAAATAACAATAACTGGAGTGACCAGTGATTCGGTAGCGACCCCTGGGTTTATAAACGTGGATATCGATTCTATGCCGACGCAGGGCTACGGGCCAGACGGCTGAGGGTTCACCAACCACTAAGGATGAGCTCACTCACTCTCCCTGCCTGTTTCATTACACTATGATCAGAGACGGCTGCAGACAATGATCAGCTAGGGGGGAAATCTGAGTTTCAACATGTTGATGCTATATTTATAATGATATAAACTGGGCCTGCGGGGAGCATATGTGGCCACGCTATTATAGGAGGACTTGGGAGAACGATGATCTGCAACAGACAGCACAGCTCAGTATCAGAAGTTTTAAAAAAAATACAGCCAGACTGACCTGCTTCTGTGCCTTTCTAGACCTTTCCAGAAGGAATGAATGGAAATAAAAATGTAAATCACAGGGTTTTTCCACCTTTATTCAAATGACATTTTCACAGCAGGCTAGAGTAGAATTTTGTACTCACATGAAAACAATAATGCAATTATTCATTGCATTGTGGTGCTGTAGGCTAGTCTAGGTAGGATAATTGTGTTGTCCCTAAACAAGATCAATAGGGGGGGGGCGCTTTTTTGAGCTGCGTGTCTCATGTCTTCACTGTTCTTTCATGCGCAATGATGCACCTGGCATTTCTGCTGCCTCTCAGCCATTCCTATTTGTTCTTGTGGATTTATATTGAAAATTGATGCAGCTTTGAATGAGCTTTGAATTCATGTGTGGTATGTTAGCCTATTGCAGATGTGGACAAACGATTCCACCTGCCACTATTGTCACTATGAATGGTGGCTAGAGGTCAGAATAGACAGTTGGACTAGTAGACTACACATTAGGAACACCTTCCTAATATTGAGTCGCACGCTCAAGAACTCACTTCCATTTTCCTCTACGACCTATTTCCTTATCTTCACATGTCAATCGCGAGCGAACATCCCTAAGAACCCTTACTCATTGTTAAGGTGTACCCATAGTGCCCTATGAATGCAGGCCAACAGAGGGAACCCTGGGAAATGTAGGCCAACAGCGGGAACCCAGGGCCAAATAAGGGAACCCTGGGAAATGTAGGCCAACAGAGTGAACCCAGGACCAAATAAGGGAACCCTGGGAAATGTAGGCCAACAGAGGGAACCCAGGGCCAACAGAGGGAACCTTGGGAAATGTGGGCCAACAGAGGGAACCCAGGGCCAAATAAGGGAACCTTGGGAAATGTAGGCCAACATAGGGAACCCTGGGAAAGGTAGGCCAACAGAGGGAACCCAGAGAGTCCAGCAGGCTGTCAGAGGCTGGGTTTGTCCTGCTTTCTAAGGGGCGGCGACAGAAGCAGCTTGGCATGGCCACACTCGTCTATGTCGCTCTCTCTTTCATTCTCTCTATCCGGAGGAGATTTCCCCTGCGGCGTGTTTGCACTCAGAATTATCCGCGCAAGCTACACTGATTTTGACAAATGTGTCAGGGGATCTCCCCCCCTGTCGGAGCACACACAGGTACACAAACACACACAGGTACACACACACACACACACACACATGTACACACACACACACACACAGGTACACACACACACACACACATACACACACACCAATGTGTTTCGGAGGCCTTCTGTCACTCTCCATTCTGCCTGTCCTCATCTCTCCTAGTCTCAGGCATATGGAGAGTGTTTGAGAGCCAGGTGGGCACTGTTCTGTTTGTCTGTGTGTGTGTGTGTGTGTGTGTGTGTGTGTGTGTGTGTGTGTGTGTGTGTGTGTGTTTGTTTGTGTGTGCGCGCACTTGCGTCTGTGTATCCGTGAACCTCCTGCTTGGTCTGTGCTCTAAGTCTGCTGTTCTTTTTGTTTATTTTTAATTCACAATCTGTAGAAGCAATGAGAATAGAAAGGTTCAGAATTTTTGTAAAACATCACAGTACGGTTGAAATATATATGGCAAATAGAAATCCTATATGGATGGTGTTAAGAGATAGATGGGAGGTATTGAATAGAGTTGAAGGATGGGACTAATAACAAATAACAACAAATAATAACAAAGATAGCTAATAATGTAAGCATACTGTGTCCATAATAAGTATATAGGTTGTATGTTGGGATATATATATATATATATATATATATATATATATATATATATATATATATATATATATATATATAATATAATTATTGTAAAAGTAACTCTGTCCATAAGGTGTAGATAGTAAGTATAGACCGGAAGTAGAGGCCTGGGCATTGTTGTTCACTAATTTACTCCAAGTAGGGAAAGGATGGTGGGGTTGAAAAGTAATAAAGGGGAGTATATATATAAAAAATAAAAATAAAACATGGGGGATTGGAAGTGATTCAGACAATTACATTGATAGAAGATACAATCTATCTGCAATATTAAGCTGATCCATTCCTCCCAAAAAAAAAAAAAAAAAAAAGTCTGCTGTTCTCCACTTCAACAAAGGAGATTGCCAACCTTTGCTCACAATGTCCACGATGGAGTGGAAAAACATAGCTATTCTTTTCACTCTTCTTCTATGGGCCTTTTCATGTGCAATATACAGTGGGGAGAACAAGTATTTGATACACTGCCGATTTTGCAGGTTTTCCTACTTACAAAGCATGTAGAGGTCTGTAATTTTTATCATAGGTACACTTCAACTGTGAGAGACGGAATCTAAAACAAAAATCCAGAAAATCACATTGTATGATTTTTAAGTAATTAATTTGCATTTTATTGCATGACATAAGTATTTGATCACCTACCAACCAGTAAGAATTCCGTCTCTCACAACCTGCAAAATCGGCAAATACTTGTTCTCCCCACTGTAACTGTCTGATTGGGAATATGCACGTCTATGTGAACCTAATCTACACTAGAACTGATTGGTGCAGATTATAACTGGTCCTAGGACCTTGTGAACAGGACACTGAATTGATACTGTATATGTGATGTATAGATTATGTATGTAATGCGTAGGTTAATGTCTCCTTTGTAGGTGGTGGACCTGTACTGGGGGATGGACCCAGAGGAGTGGGACAGTCCGGACCTGCAGCGTCTCAGGATGAAGCTACTAGAGGACTGCCTCCAGACGTCCGCAGGCCCATGTTTTGTTGTGGGTATATGACACGTTAATTAGCCTTTATAAGCCTTCATGACCGCCCTGTTCATTGCACACCACTAAAATATGTTAATTTGACTGTTTTGTGTTTGTGTTGTAACATGGTAGTTCATTGACTAGATGGACATTCCTTCCTCTGCCTGTCTGCCTGTCTGCCTGTCTGCCTGCCTGTCTGTCTGTCTGTCTGTCTGTCTGTCTGTCTGTCTGTCTGTCTGTCTGCCTGCCTGTCTGTCTGTCTGTCTGTCTGTCCAGTCACCCATCCATGCATGCGTCCATCCATGCATCCATCCATCCATGCATCCATACATGCATCCATCCATGCATCCATCCAATTATTTAATACTTTTTGGACTCAGTTTGGTACTTCCAGTTTCAACAGGTTGTTGGTTTGGCACCTGTAGGTTTGCTGTGTAGAGAGATCAATATAATGATAGATGGGTTATCAATTATTTACCTTCTAGATCATACCAGGTCAGAGGACGTAAAGACCTACAGGTGTGAGTAAGTCATTTTGATGGAGGGGATGAGATTGTAATTAGAGTCAGAGGTCAGAGGTCAGAGGTCAGAGAGAGAGGTGATAGGGCCTTTTTACCCCCCTCTCTTTCATTTACATATCTTATATCTTCATCTCTCTGCCCCCCAACCACTCTCTCTCTCCTTTTCCCTTTCTCTAATATATCTCTTTCAGCTGTCTCTTTCTGCAACTATCTCTTTCTGCATCTCTCTCTTTCTTCAGCTAGCTCTCTCATTTCCCCCTCTCTCTTTCTCTCCTTCACCCTCTCTCTCTCTCTCTCTCTCTCTCTCTCTCTCTCTCTCCTAACCCCTCTTTCTCGCTCTCTCTCTGTCCCTGACTCTAGCTGACCCTAGCCAATACCAGGGACACACTCATGAATACACACGGTGGAGCGTATGCACACACACACTCAAACACACACAGGGATACACATGCGTACACACCCACACCCACACACGCACACAGGCAAATGTACATGCACGCATGTGCTGGAGATGGCGGCATTAATCATAGGGTAGCATAGTTACTTATAACCCCCGCCCCACACACAAACACTTTTGACAGCTTGCCCTGTGGATGAGCTGTTGCACTGGTAGTGAAAAGGAAGGTTATTTCTTACTTTCTCTTAAGAGGCCCAGCTCTTCAGCTCCAATCAGCACTGTGTACACATACAGCTCACACACTCACACTCACACACACACCACACACACACCCACAACAGTAGTTTGTACACACATACACACTACAACCCTTTTGAATTATGATCCCAGCCCCTCCTCCCAATCTGTCTCTCGCAAATTTAATTGTGTATGATGTATTAGAACCCTCTCACGGTTAACGGGTTATCATCGGATCCAGCCCTGCCCTAGCTTCTACCTTCCACAGAGAGAGAGAGAGAGAGAGAGAGAGAGAGAGAGAGAGAGAGAGAGAGAGAGAGAGAGAGAGAGAGAGAGAGAGAGAGAGAAGAGAGAGAGAGAGAGAGAGAGGAGAGAGAGAGAGAGAGAGAGAGAGAAACATGTATAGATGTGAAAGCTTGACAGCTGTTGTCCCTTGGTTCTTGTGATAATGTTGGCGAGAGACATATTTTCTCTCCTCTGAAGAAACTGACTGATACACTTTCTTTGATCAGTGGCAGAGGCGTAGTTGGAGCGGCGGTTGACAGTTCTGGTTCTGTTTGTCGAGTCATTGTCTCCGAGA
>NC_139994.1:62757406-62774906 GCF_964263955.1 Coregonus lavaretus
TTCACCACCTGTGTGGAAACACATACTCTCTCACACACACATCCACATCCACACACCACCAGTACATCCACCACCTAAACTAATCCTTAGTGGCTGTTGTTAACCCTGTTTGTCAGTACAGTTAGAGTAGACTGTATCATGCCTTCAAAGGCCAAGATGTATGAAAGTCCTATGGTTTTCTCTATTGGGATAAAAACTACAACTTGGGTGTAGCAGGTGCACACTGACAAAAAAAAAAGTGGATGAACACATAATCGATTTACAGGTAGGCCTGAATTCAGATGTGTGTGTTTTTGTTTGTTTGTAAAAAATAATAATATCCCCTGTAGATTATCAGTAGCATGGTTTCCATCCAATTGGCGACAGATTTTCATGCAAATATTCTAAAATCTAATAAAGAAAATATGCACATTTTCCCACCAGTTGATTCCACCGAATGGATTTGTTGGGGACTTCAGTGCGCGATGACATAGTGCACACAAAATGTAGACCTACTTTTTCGCTTAAGTTTCCATGTACCGAATAAAAATCTTAAGTTCAATGTGTTTCCGTCTCATTTACAACTCTGCGAATAGTTTTGTCACAAAAACTGTTGAGTTGAACAGCAAATGTGCCTTCTCTGGTGTTGGCAGGTGCACTCTAGCCTACAGCTTGCAGATACAGTGTGCGTGGGCTGTGCAGGTAGACTAGTCTATATGATGAGGTTTTTATGGATAAGAGCGAGAATATTTGTATTTGTCAAACGGCGGTCAAGCATCGATCATCATGTCACCAGCATCAGACCCTCAATATTTATTGGAAAGGAGCATCAATAACACCTTGCACTTTCACCACCCTGTGAAATTCATCATAGCCTAATTTATTTTTATTTTTATTTCACCTTTATTTAACCAGGTAAGCCAGTTGAGAACAAGTTCTCATTTACAACTGCGACCTGGCCAAGATAAAGCAAAGCAGTGCGATAAAAACAACAACACAGAGTTACATATGGGGTAAAAAAAACATAAAGTCAAAAAATACAACAGAAAATATATACAGTGATATTTACAGTGTGTGCAAATGTAGCAAGTTGTGGAGGTAAGGCAATAAATAGGCTATAGTGCAAAATAATTACAATTAGTATTAACACTGGAATGCTAGATGTGCAAGAGATGATGTGCAAATAGAGATACTGGGGTGCAAAAGAGCAAAATAAATAACAATATAGGGATGAGGTAGTTGGGTGGGCTAATTTCAGATGGGCTGTGTACAGGTGCAGTGATCGGTAAGGTGCTCTGACAACTGATGCTTAAAACTGCATGTTTTCCTGAGAAATAGTGTGAGGACCACATCATAATAACACGCCATTTAGCAGACGCTTTTATCCAAAGCGACTTACAGTCATGCGTGCATACATTTTCATGTATAGTGGTCCCGGGGATCGAACACACTACCCTGGCGTTACAAGCGCCATGCACTACCAATTGAGCTACAGAGGACCATATCATCGCGTGACTCCCAAGTTTACTTCGATATGACGTGATTGTATCAATATTTGCACATAAAGGCGTTTCCACCAACATTTATCACATCAGTAATTTTACCAACACAAAAAGATCCCACCATGTCGAATGAACAAATTATCTGTCGGCATTTATAAAATTGTAATGAAAGTACCTGTTTCCATCACAGCTGTCATGATTTTTTTTTTGACGTTATGACTTTACTCGCATAGAAACTGTGGATGGAAACGTGGTTAGTGACGAGCATCGTATCAAAACAGTTGAACGGGTGTATTCATTAAGTTTTGCAACGGAAACCGTTTACATTTTATGAACCAAACGTAAGCAAACAAAGCAAACATACTGAAACAGGGAGGGACCTACCTGCATTTGCCCAATAGAAACTCTCGTTTTTGTTGCAAAACGTTTTCTGTTTGAAGTAAACGTTTCTGTTTTGCAACAGAGTCGGCGTAATGAATATACCCCTGGTTTAGTGACAAGTGAAAGGAAGTCATATCTAAAGAGGCACTATAGCTCACGTTTTATGATTAATCTAAGGCTATTATAGTATTACTAATACTATCCAAATAGAATATTATCAAAACGTAGTCTATGTCATCCAGCCCTGATTCCACACCCTTTTTCATAAACGGAGCACCAGCGGTTAAAACAAGTGAGAGGGCGAGTATTTAGAAGTTTTGTGATCCGGGCGAAGTCACATGATCGCTCATTAAGGCCATGCAAACTAGGCAGCCCAAGTTCAGGCCCTGCTTAGGCTAACATCAGACATTCAAATAGCCGTGCTTTTCCAGAGACATGGGACAAGGCAGTCACGGGGGACTTTTCCTTCGCAGCGACAGACGGCAACAAACACTACAAAGAAAGGCGCTATCATTGTCAAATATGAACAGAAGCTATGTTTCTTTTCGGATGGTTTGAAGTTTTTTTCTTTCGTTGCTTTGCGGAGGACATGTGTTATAAATGAAAACGGAAGTTATCAGTGAATTGTTGATACCTACGGCGAACGGGTGCCACACCTTCATTTAGCGCAACAGGTAAAGTATCTCTACCTCCGCTCTACTTCTTAACAGATAATCAGAGAAGCCTGCCAAGTAGTGTAAGAATACACAAATACGTTATTACACGTTTATAAAGTCACATATTGACAACAACAACTGTAGAGAGTTTTAGTTATTATGACAGGCATATTACTATTAATATGGCTTTTATTTATAAATACGCACAAAGCAGGTTTGCACATCTGTTGCGGTCGAGTCGGTCATAGGCTTCCCATTCCACTTCCATGATTAAACGTAAATCTTTGAAAAAAATACTTCCGTGAATACAATTTGTAAAAATAAACTTTGGAAAGTGAGTTATTAAAAATAAAATGAGTTTTGTTTTAGTAAGTACCGCGCTAAAGCAAGAGATTAAGGGATGTCACAGAATGAAGAATTGAGCATGTATATAATTAAGGCTATTGGTACAAACTAAACAAGTTTGTGTGTGTGTGTGTGTGTGTGTTTGTGTCTACAGATTGAACGTCATTAACTACTGCATAATGTTAATACTGTTGAATGCCATTCCGTTAGAGACTGGAAAGACAGAGTAGATGGTTGTGTGACATATGGTAAGACTATATCAGATGTAAATATGCAGAGCTCAACCCCAAAAACAATTGGTGAATGGACAGGTATTCTTTCATGTTGGCAATGGCAGTTAATTAAATTAATAAGTTAATAACAGTAATAACGGTTGGCTCTATTCACTACCTAGGGGGTGGGAGGCTCTAAACACAGTTAAAAGCTGTTTGCTTGGCCTTAGGCAAAGTTTGTACTTTCCAATGTGCCTGATGCCTCTTATGTGAACTTAATATCTATCAGCTGTTGCAGGTCTCATCAATTTGGTAAACTGAGCTTTTTTGTGCATGGATCGTTCTGTAGGCTAGGCCTACACCAGCATTGTGTTTTTCAAAGCTAACAAATGAAAGGCTGCTGAACACATACAACTTCCTGGAGAGGTACTCTCCTGCCTGTAGGTTTTAATTCCAACCTTGTTCCTGCAGAGCTACCGTCCTGTAGGTTTTCACTCCAACCCTGTTCCTGGAGAGCTACCCTCCTGTAGGTTTTAACTCCAACCCTGTTCCTGGGGAGCTACCCTCCTGTAGGTTTTAACTCCAACCCTGTTCCTGGGGAGCTACCCTCCTGTAGGTTTTAACTCCAACCCTGTTCCTAGGGAGCTACCCTCCTGTAGGTTTTAACTCCAACCCTGTTCCTGGGGAGCTACCCTCCTGTAGGTTTTAACTCCAACCCTGTTCCTGGGGAGCTACCCTCCTGTAGGTTTTAACTCCAACCCTGTTCCTGGGGAGCTACCCTCCTGTAGGTTTTAACTCCAACCCTGTTCCTGGGGAGCTACCCTCCTGTAGGTTTTCACTCCAACCCTGTTCCTGGAGAGCTACCCTCCTGTAGGTTTTAACTCCAACCCTGTTCCTGGGGAGCTACCCTCCTGTAGGTTTTAAATCCAACCCTGTTCCTGGAGAGCTACCCTCCTGTAGGTTTTAACTCCAACCCTGTTCCTGGAGAGCTACCGTCCTGTAGGTTTTAACTCAAACCCTGTTCCTGGAGAGCTACCCTCCTGTAGGTTTTAACTCCAACCCTGTTCCTGGAGAGCTACCCTCCTGTAGGTTTTAACTCCAACCCTGTTCCTGGAGAGCTACCCTCCTGTAGGTTTTAACTCCAACCCTGTTCCTGGGGAGCTACCGTCCTGTAGGTTTTAACTCCAACCCTGTTCCTGGGGAGCTACCGTCCTGTAGGTTTTAACTCCAACCCTGTTCCTGGGGAGCTACCGTCCTGTAGGTTTTAACTCCAACCCTCCAGTTGTAACTAATTATTAGAATCAGCTGCGCTAGATTAGGGTTGGAGCTAAATTTTACAGCATGGTAGCTCTCCGAGAACAGGGTTGGAGAGCCCTGCTAAAGAGTAACTTCCTGCTCCCTTTGGGTCAGTCCTGAGACCAACAGCAGGTTTGTTGGCGATGTGAGGGTAGTGGGGTGATAAGGTGATGTAGGGGTAGTGGGGTGATAAGGTGATGTAGGGGGTAGTGGGGTGATAAGGAGATGTAGAGGTAGTGGGTGATAAGGAGATGTAGAGGTAGTGGGTGATAAGGTGATGTAGGGGGTAGTGGGGTGATAAGGTGATGTAGGGGTATTGGGGTGATAAGGTGATGTAGGGGGTAGTGGGGTGATAAGGTGATTTAGGGGTAGTGGGGTGATAAGGTGATGTAGGGGGTAGTGGGGTGATAAGGTGATGTAGGGGTAGTGGGGTGATAAGGTGATGTAGGGGGTAGTTGGGTGATAAGGTGATGTAGAGGTAGTGGGGTGATAAGGTGATGTAGGGGGTAGTGGGGTGATAAGGTGATGTAGAGGTAGTGGGGTGATAAGATGATGTAGGGGGTAGTGGGGTGATAAGGTGATGTAGGGGGTAGTGGGATGATAAGGTGATGTAGGGGTAGTGGGGTGATAAGGTGATGTAGGGGGTAGTGGGGTGATACGGTGATTTAGGGGTAGTGGGGTGATAAGGTGATGTAGGGGGTAGTGGGGTGATAAGGTGATGTAGAGGTAGTGGGGTGATAAGGTGATGTAGGGGGTAGTGGGGTGATAAGGTGATGTAGGGGTAGTGGGGTGATAAGGTGATGTAGAGGTAGTGGGGTGATAAGGTGATGTAGAGGTAATGGGGTGATAAGGTGATGTAGGGGGTAGTGGGGTGATAAGGTGATGTAGGGGTAGTGGGGTGATAAGGTGATGTAGGGGGTAGTGGGGTGATAAGGTGATGTAGAGGTAGTGGGGTGATAAGGTGATGTAGAGGTAGTGGGGTGATAAGGTATGTAGGGGTAGTGGGGTGATAAGGTGATGTAGGGGTAGTGGGGTGATAAGGTGATGTAGGGGTAGTGGGGTGATAAGGTGTTGTAGGGGTAGTGGGGTGATAAGGTGATGTAGAGGTAGTGGGGTGATAAGGTAATGTAGGGGTAGTGGGGTGATAAGGTTATGTAGGGGGTAGTGGGGTGATAAGGTTATGTAGGGGGTAGTGGGGTGATAAGGTGATAAGGTGATGTAGGGGTAGTGGGGTGATAAGGTGATGTATGGGTAGTGGGGTGATAAGGTGATGTAGGGGATAGTGAGGTGATAAGGTGATGTAGGGGTAGTGGGGTGATAAGGTGATGTAGAGGTAGTGGGGTGATAAGGTGATGTAGAGGTAGCGGGGTGATAAGGTGATGTAGGGGTAGTGGGTGATAAGGTGATGTAGAGGTAGTGGGGTGATAAGGTAATGTAGGGGTAGTGGGGTGATAAGTTGATGTAGGGGTAGTGGGGTGATAAGGTGATGTAGGGTAGTGGGGTGATAAGGTTATAAGGTGATTTAGGGTTAGTGGGGTGATAAGGTGATGTAGGGGGTAGTGGGGTGATAAGGTGATGTAGGGGGTAGTTGGGTGATAAGGTGATGTAGAGGTAGTGGGGTGATAAGGTGATGTAGGGGGTAGTGGGGTGATAAGGTGATGTAGAGGTAGTGGGGTGATAAGGTGATGTAGGGGGTAGTGGGGTGATAAGGTGATGTAGGGGGTAATGGGATGATAAGGTGATGTAGGGGTAGTGGGGTGATAAGGTGATGTAGGGGGTAGTGGGGTGATACGGTGATTTAGGGGTAGTGGGGTGATAAGGTGATGTAGGGGGTAGTGGGGTGATAAGGTGATGTAGGGGGTAGTGGGGTGATAAGGTGATGTAGAGGTAGTGGGGTGATAAGGTGATGTAGGAGGTAGTGGGGTGATAAGGTGATGTAGAGGTAGTGGGGTGATAAGGTGATGTAGGGGGTAGTGGGGTGATAAGGTGATGTAGGGGTAGTGGGGTGATAAGGTGATGTAGAGGTAGTGGGGTGATAAGGTGATGTAGGGGTAGTGGGGTGATAAGGTGATGTAGGGGGTAGTGGGGTGATAAGGTGATGTAGAGGTAGTGGGGTGATAAGGTGATGTAGAGGTAGTGGGGTGATAAGGTAATGTAGGGGTAGTGGGGTGATAAGGTGATGTAGGGGTAGTGGGGTGATAAGGTGATGTAGAGGTAGTGGGGTGATAAGGTGTTGTAGGGGTAGTGGGGTGATAAGGTGATGTAGAGGTAGTGGGGTGATAAGGTAATGTAGGGGTAGTGGGGTGATAAGGTGATTTAGGGGTAGTGGGGTGATAAGGTTATGTAGGGGGTAGTGGGGTGATAAGGTGATAAGGTGATGTAGGGGTAGTGGGGTGATAAGGTGATGTATGGGTAGTGGGGTGATAAGGTGATAAGGTGATGTAGGGGATAGTGAGGTGATAAGGTGATGTAGGGGTAGTGGGGTGATAAGGTGATGTAGAGGTAGTGGGGTGATAAGGTGATGTAGAGGTAGCGGGGTGATAAGGTGATGTAGGGGTAGTGGGGTGATAAGGTGATGTAGAGGTAGTGGGGTGATAAGGTAATGTAGGGGTAGTGGGGTGATAAGGTGATGTAGGGGTAGTGGGGTGATAAGGTGATGTAGGTAGTGGGGTGATAAGGTTATAAGGTGATTTAGGGTTAGTGGGGTGATAAGGTGATGTAGGGGTAGTGGGGTGATAAGGTGATGTGGGGGTAGTGGGGGTGATAAGCTGATGTAGGGGTAGTGGGGTGATAAGGTGATGATACGTAAAGTATGATACTGTGCACTAGAGGTGATAAAATAGTAAAGGTACCATAGTAAAGTATGAAAGGTGATAAATAGTAAGTATGATAAGGTGATAAAATAGTTCAAGTATGAAGGTGCTAAATGTAACCGTCTGATAACAGGGCTAAGAGTCAAAGTGTGATAAGGTGATAAGGTGATGTAGGGGGTAGTGGGGTTGGGTGATAAGAAACATTCATGAGAGGAGGGAGAGAGGTTTATTTTTAGCTAATGCCCAAGGCAGATTAAAAGGGATGTTTGGGGAATACAAAACCCACACGTACACACACACACGTACACACACAGTTTAAATGACATCACCGCCCAATTTCCGCCATTGTGATTTTGTTTTGCATGATGTTGGCCGTTGGTGACATTTCAGTGACAAGTGAGCTTCACAGTCTGTGTCAGTGGCAAACAGATTACATCATGTTTGAAGAGAGGAAAACATAACACAGCTTTTTACAGGACAAAAATCATTGTGTAGACCAAGTTCAGTATCCTGGAAGTCAAATACTGATGGGTGAGGCTGTTTTGTGTGGTGTGTGGTGTGTAGTTGCTATGGTATTTTAGTCATCATGGCGTATCACCATGACTACAGGCACAGTGGTAACCCAACGGGTCTTGCCTGGCTTATTCAAATGACACAGTACTTTTAATGCTGTGTCATGGGTGTGTTTTATGGCTCACGTGTTGCTGTGAAAAAAATCTGTAGGCTGATTACTTTTGGACTGAGGCGTTATATCTGTGATACGTATTACGATGGCATCACAATCTACTAAACTGAGTTGACTTGATGCTGTAATAATATCATCATCTTCCTTTTGAAGTGCTTTGGTTACGACAGTTGAGACACATCTACGCAAAGCTTGTTGCAAATTATTTCCTGGTGTCGCTAGTATAAGCTTGGTAAGATCTCCGACACGTCTAACTGCCAAAAGGAGAAGCAGAAGAGTGAGGTGATGAGGTGAGAGGCGAGACATGGAGGGACAGAGGAGAGGAGATGAGAGGAGAGGAGATACAGGGAGGGACAGAGGAGAGGAGGTTAGAGGAGAGACAGGGAGGGACAGAGGAGATGAGAGGAGAGGAGAGACAGGGAGGGACAGAGGAGAGGAGATGAGGTGAGAGGAGAGACAGGGAGGGACAGAGGATAGGAGATGAGGTGAGAGGAGAGACAGGGAGGGACAGAGGAGAGGAGGTTAGAGGAGATACAGGGGGGGACAGAGGAGAGGAGATGAGAGGAGATACAGGGAGGGACAGAGGAGAGGAGATGAGAGGAGAGACAGGGGGGGACAGAGGAGAGGAGATGAGGTGAGAGGAGAGGAGAGACAGGGAGGGACAGAGGAGAGGAGAGGAGAGGAGAGACAGGGGGGGACAGAGGAGAGGAGATGAGGTTAGAGGAGAGACAGGGAGGGGCAGAGGAGAGGAGATGAGGTGATAGGAGAGGAGAGACAGGGAGGGACAGAGGAGAGGAGATGAGAGGAGAGACAGGGAGGGACAGAGGAGAGGAGATGAGAGGAGAGACAGGGAGGGACAGAGGAGAGGAGATGAGGTGAGAGGAGAGGAGAGACAGGGAGGGGCAGAGGAGAGGAGATGAGGTGAGAGGAGAGGAGAGACAGGGAGGGGCAGAGGAGAGGAGATGAGGTGAGAGGAGAGACAGGGAGGGACAGAGGAGAGGAGATGAGAGGAGAGACAGGGAGGGACAGAGGAGAGGAGATGAGAGGAGAGACAGGGAGGGACAGAGGAGAGGAGATGAGAGGAGAGACATGGAGGGACAGAGGAGAGGAGATGAGAGGAGAGACAGGGAGGGACAGAGGAGAGGAGATGAGAGGAGAGACAGGGAGGGACAGAGGAGAGGAGATGAGAGGAGAGACAGGGAGGGACAGAGGAGAGGAGATGAGGTTAGAGGAGAGACAGGGAGGGGCAGAGGAGAGGAGAGGAGAGGAGAGACAGGGAGGGACAGAGGAGAGGAGATGAGAGGAGATACAGGGAGGGGCAGAGGAGAGGAGATGAGGTGAGAGGAGAGGAGAGACAGGGAGGGAGAGAGGAGATGAGGTTAGAGGAGAGACAGGGAGGGACAGAGGAGAGGAGATGAGGTGAGAGGAGAGACAGGGAGGGACAGAGGAGAGGAGATGAGGTGAGAGGAGATACAGGGAGGGACAGAGGAGAGGAGATGAGGTGAGAGGAGAGGAGAGACAGGGAGGGACAGAGGAGAGGAGATGAGAGGAGAGACAGGGAGGGGCAGAGGAGATGAGGTTAGAGGAGAGACAGTGAGGGGCAGAGGAGAGGAGATGAGGTGAGAGGAGAGACAGGGAGGGACAGAGGAGAGGAGATGAGGTGAGAGGAGAGGAGAGACAGGGAGGGACAGAGGAGAGGAGATGAGGTGAGAGGAGAGACAGGGAGGGGCAGAGGAGAGGAGATGAGGTGAGAGGAGAGACAGGGAGGGGCAGAGGAGAGGAGATGAGGTGAGAGGAGAGACAGGGAGGGACAGAGGAGAGGAGATGAGGTGAGAGGAGAGGAGAGACAGGGAGGGACAGAGGAGAGGAGATGAGGTGAGAAGAGAGGAGAGACAGGGAGGGGCAGAGGAGAGGAGATGAGGTGAGAGGAGAGACAGGGAGGGGCAGAGGAGAGGAGATGAGGTGAGAGGAGATACAGGGAGAGACAGAGGAGATGAGGTGAGAGGAGATACAGGGAGGGACAGAGGAGAGGAGAGGAGGTGAGAGGAGAGGAGAGACAGGGAGGGACAGAGGAGAGGAGATGAGGTGAGAGGAGAGACAGGGAGGGGCAGAGGAGAGGAGATGAGGTGAGAGGAGAGGAGAGACAGGGAGGGACAGAGGAGATGAGGTGAGAGGAGAGATAGGGAGGGGCAGAGGAGAGGAGGGGAGGTGAGAGGATAGGAGAGACAGGGAGGGGCAGAGGAGAGGAGGTGAGAGGAGAGGCAGGGAGGGACAGAGGAGAGGAGATGAGGTGAGAGAAGATACAGGGAGGGACAGAGGAGAGGAGATGAGGTGAGAGGAGATACAGGGAGGGACAGAGGAGATGAAGTTAGAGGAGAGACAGGGAGGGACAGAGGAGAGGAGATGAGGTGAGAGGAGATACAGGGAGGGACAGAGGAGAGGAGAGGAGGTGAGAGGAGAGGAGAGACAGGGAGGGACAGAGGAGAGGAGATGAGGTGAGAGGAGATACAGGGAGGGACAGAGGAGATGAGGTGAGAGGAGAGGAGAGACAGGGAGGGACAGAGGAGAGGAGAGGAGGTTAGAGGAGAGACAGGGAGGGACAGAGGAGAGGAGATGAGGTGAGAGGAGAGACAGGGAGGGACAGAGGAGAGGAGAGGAGGTGAGAGGAGAGAAAGGGAGGGACAGAGGAGATGAGGTTAGAGGAGATACAGGGAGGGACAGAGGATAGGAGAGGAGGTTAGAGGAGATACAGGGAGGGACAGAGGAGAGGAGATGAGGTTAGAGGAGATACAGGGAGGGACAGAGGAGAGGAGAGGAGGTTAGAGGATAGACATAGACAGAAAAACAAAGAGAGGAGAGAAAGAGGTAAGACAAGTTAGTCCACTTCTCCCATCAACACCACCACACCCTCATGTCACCCATATGAACCCCATCTCCCTACTCAGTGTCCACAGCCCCCCAGTTCCCTACTTGGTCGATTGCTTTGATAGCATGTCAAATCTATGTATATAAATTATATGAATGTATAGTTCACCTCTCTGTTTTCTTTTATTCTGTAATAGGGTATATTGTAGTCATGTGTTCAAGGTAATCAAATCAACGTTTATTTAGGATCAAGTGTGTAAGCTACACAATACAAGGAAATGCCTACTAGCAATACAGCTCTCCTCACAAACTGTGCAATGATATTACGCTAAATATATTTGTATTTACATTAGGCTGTAGCCTACTGATAGCTATACCACATAGTCGTAGGCTATAGGCCTACTGCAAATTATTGTTGTTTGTTCCTGTACTGGCCGAACGGCAGACCTATCCTTCAGCTATCCTTCAGCACCACAAGTTGGTTCAACTTTTTTAACATCATTGCACGGTCCTGGCGCTTTCCTTTCAGCACCACGAAGGGGCGCTCCGATCACTTAAAATTACATCTCATCAAGATCTGTCGCCTAATAGTCCTACTCATCAGTTATCATTATTATTATCATTATTATTATTATTATTATTATTACTAATAGAAGATTAGCACTTCTCACAATGGTGCTGGTTTAGTCAGATCAAATCTGAATCAATGTCTGGCAAGATCACATAATGGTTCATTTTCATTTTACGTAACAGAATGGATTATAATAGCATAGCATAGTAGGCATACAATGTTACTGTTACACCAAAAACACCTCCTCATTTCCAATGACATTTTAGGATGGTTAGCCGAAGCTAAATAGTCACATTGTATTTTCTCATGCGCCAAACCTCAACAGAGACACTAGGCAGGATGTATGCTTTGATTGAAAAGCGAATCGTTTCTTAACACCGTCTGTATATAATTCTCACACGAAACAATAATTGAACAAGATCTAAATGCATATTCCCCATGAAACTGATTGAGATCAATCAAATGATTGGCACAGAGATTTCAGTTTGGAAATTTCACCAGTAAAACGTGAAGAAATAATCATTCACGATTGACGGTGATGATGAACCCTATTTTGAAATTAGGGACCCTATGCCTCACTTGGTGTTTGAGGCTATACAAAATATAAAATGTTCTCTATCATAGTGTTCATTATACTGTCATTACACAGGCAATGAAAGGTCATCAAGCTATCCACAAAGTACATAACTACAGTGTGTGTGAGTTTGCTTTGCCTGCAGTATTTCTGTGGGACAGGTTGGTATCTCTAGATAGGTATGAGACGCCACACTCATGTTTCATCTGAAGATCTTAGTTCAATGCTTTTGGTCTGAAACACTGGCTGTTGGCAGGGTTGCAGGCAGTCTAGCGGTTAGAGCGTTGGGCCAGTAACCGAAAGGTCGCTGGTTTGAATACTCGAGCCGTCAAGGTGAAAAATCGATTGATGTGCCCTTGAGCAAGGCACTTAACCCTAATTTGCTCCAGGGGCACTGTACTACTATGGCTGACCCTGTAAAACAACACATTTCACTGCACCTATCTGGTGTATGTGACAATAAAACATATATTATTTCAGGCCATACGTGAAGCCTATATTCAGGAAAGTCAAAAAAATCTTCCCCTTGCCTTTGCCGAAATGGATCTGACTGCCAAAGCGATGGCTTCCCCCCGATTTCATTCCAATCACATTTAGGGAACAATCTGCAGCAATTCAACTTTTATTACCTACTTTTTCAAGATGGAATGTTTCAATTTCCTCCTACGGAAAACAACTAGGAGATGCCTTTTCCAAAGGTGATAGCCCCTCTTATCTCCTCAGATCGGAAGAAACAGTCGCAGGCAATATAAAATGCTATTACCACCGATGAACAATGACCAATATTGGAATCAATGATAGTCGTCTGACACACATATTGAATTCTCGTGCTCACTATGCACCTGGAAGTTCTCCAAGGGAGAGCGATGATTGGTCATTTTGGTGTTGTGGTGCATCTCTGAGCCTGACGTTATTGATGACAAGAGTATTGTATGTGGTGTAATGTTTGATTGACAGTAGTTTCTGTTACTCCTCCCCTCCTCCTTCTGGTCTACCTGGCATACTTTTGTGTGTCACTGTCTGTCTGTCTGTCTGTCTGTCTGTCTGTCTGTCTGTCTGTCTGTCTGTCTGTCTGTTTGTCATTATCGTTAAGGGCCGGGATTCAATCCGATCGCACTTTGTCCGCAGTGCCACGCTTTAAAGGCAATGTTCCCGCGTTTGCGGTAAACGCTGCATAAATCGTCTCAAACAGAAATTACCTTTAATTGGTGCATTGAACAGTTTTTGCTGATAGTATTATTTCCCTTTCGATATCAGACTGTATTACAGTAGTTACCATCTCTGACCATGTCATAATGTCATAGTGTCATAGTGTCATAGTGTTATAGTGTCATAGTGTCATAATGTCATAGTGTCATAGTGTTATAGTGTCATAATGTTATAGCGTCATAGTGTCATAGTGTCATAATGTCATAGTGTCATAGTGTTATAGTGTCATAGTGTCATAGTGTTATAGTGTTATAGTGTTATAGCGTCATAGCGTCATAGTGTCATAATGTCATAGTGTCATAGTGTTATAGTGTCATAGTGTCATAGTGTTATAGTGTCATAGTGTTATAGTGTTATAGTGTTATAGTGTCATAGTGTTATAGTGTCATAGTGTCATAATGTCATAGTGTCATAGTGTTATAGTGTCATAATGTTATAGCGTCATAGTGTCATAGTGTCATAATGTCATAGTGTCATAGTGTTATAGTGTTATAGTGTTATAGTGTCATAGTGTTATAGTGTCATAGTGTTATAGTGTCATAGTGTCATAGTGTCATAGTGTTATAGTGTCATAGTGTCATAGTGTCATAGTGTTATAGTGTCATAGTGTCATAGTGTCATAGTGTCATAGTGTCATAGTGTTATAGTGTTATAGTGTTATAGCGTCATAGTGTCATAGTGTCATAATGTCATAGTGTCATAGTGTCATAATGTCATAGTGTCATAGTGTCATAGTGTTATAGTGTCATAGTGTCATAGTGTTATAATGTCATAATGTTATAGTGTTATAGTGTCATAGTGTCATAGTGTCATAGTGTCATAGTGTCATAGTGTTATAGTGTCATAGTGTCATAGTGTTATTGTGTCATAGTGTTATAGTGTTATAGTGTTATAGTGTCATAGTGTCATAGTGTCATAGTGTCATAGTGTCATAGTGTTATAGTGTTATATATAGTGTTATAGTGTTATAGTGTCATAGTGTCATAGTGTCATAGTGTTATAGTGTCATAGTGTTATAGTGTCATAGTGTTATAATGTTATAGTGTCATAGTGTTATAGTGTCATAGTGTTATAGTGTCATAGTGTCATAGTGTCATAGTGTCATAGTGTCATAGTGTTATAGTGTCATAGTGTCATAATGTCATAGTGTCATAGTGTTATAGTGTCATAGTGTTATAATGTTATAGTGTCATAGTGTTATAGTGTCATAGTGTCATAGTGTCATAGTGTCATAGTGTCATAGTGTCATAGTGTTATAGTGTCATAGTGTCATAATGTCATAGTGTCATAGTGTTATAGTGTCATAGTGTTATAATGTTATAGTGTCATAGTGTTATAGTGTCATAGTGTCATAATGTCATAGTGTCATAGTGTCATAGTGTTATAGTGTCATAGTGTTATAATGTTATAGTGTCATAGTGTTATAGTGTCATAGTGTTATAGTGTCATAGTGTCATAGTGTCATAGTGTCATAGTGTCATAGTGTTATAGTGTCATAGTGTCATAATGTCATAGTGTTATAGTGTCATAGTGTTATAATGTTATAGTGTCATAGTGTTATAGTGTCATAGTGTCATAATGTCATAGTGTCATAGTGTCATAGTGTTATAGTGTCATAGTGTTATAATGTTATAGTGTCATAGTGTTATAGTGTCATAGTGTCATAATGTCATAATGTTATAGTGTCATAGTGTCATAATGTCATAGTGTCATAGTGTTATAGTGTCATAGTGTTATAATGTCATAGTGTCATAGTGTTATAGTGTCATAGTGTTATAGTGTTGTGTCATAGTGTCAGAGTGTTATAGTGTTATTGTGTCATAGTGTCATAGTGTCATAGTGTTATAGTGTCATAGTGTCATAGTGTCATAGTGTTATAGTGTTATTGTGTCATAGTGTCATTGTGTCATAGTGTTATAGTGTTATAGTGTTATAGTGTCATAGTGTTATAGTGTTATTGTGTCATAGTGTCATAGTGTCATAGTGTCATAGTGTCATAGTGTCATAGTGTTATAGTGTCATAGTGTCATAGTGTCATAGTGTTATAGTGTCATAGTGTTATAGTGTTGTGTCATAGTGTCAGAGTGTTATAGTGTTATTGTGTCATAGTGTCATAGTGTCATAGTGTCATAGTGTTATAGTGTCATAGTGTCATAGTGTCATAGTGTTATAGTGTTATTGTGTCATAGTGTCATTGTGTCATAGTGTTATAGTGTTATAGTGTTATAGTGTCATAGTGTTATAGTGTTATTGTGTCATAGTGTCATAGTGTCATAGTGTCATAGTGTCATAGTGTCATAGTGTCATAGTGTTATTGTGTTATAGTGTCATAGTATTATAGTGTCATAGTGTCATAGTGTCATAGTGTCATAGTGTCATAATGTCATATTGTCATAGTGTCATAGTGTTATTGTGTCATAGTGTCATAGTGTTATAGTGTTATTGTGTCATAGTGTCATAGTGTCATAGTGTTATAGTGTCATAGTGTCATAGTGTCATAATGTCATATTGTCATAGTTTATAGTGTTATTGTGTCATAGTGTCATAGTGTTATAGTGTTATTGTGTCATAGTGTCATAGTGTTATAGTGTTATTGTGTCATAGTGTCATAGTGTTATAGTGTCATAGTGTCATAGTGTCATAATGTCATATTGTCATAGTGTTATAGTGTTATTGTGTCATAGTGTCATAGTGTCATAGTGTTATTGTGTCATAGTGTCATAGTGTTATAGTGTCATAGTGTCATAGTGTCATAATGTCATAGTGTCATAGTGTCATAGTGTCATAGTGTTATAGTGTCATAGTGTCATAATGTCATAGTGTCATAGTGTCATAGTGTCATAGTGTCATAGTGTCATAGTGTTATATAGTGTTATATAGTGTTATATAGCTTGCATCACAAAACCAGCTGTACTGTGGCCCTCCAGGTCTGGAGTTGAGTACTATAGCCTAGTTATAGTGAACCTCAGGTAACAGAAGTAACTCAAACCTACTCACAACCAGAGACCTGAAGTTCAAGCAGGTATTTTCTTCTTTCAACAATTAGTGTGTATGCTTGGGTGTGGTCCAGGTCCTATAAATGCTGATACTGTTTGTTTAACAGGACGGTTCAGTGAACTTATTTTTTTTCAAGGGCTCTCTCTTGCTCAGCAGCATCTTAGTTAGCCCATGGCAGACCTGGGTTTAAATACTATTTGAAAACATTCTAAATGCTTTTGCCTGCCTGAACTGCCAGATGGGTTGAGATTTGCACTTTTGGAAGTGTTCTATTGGCACCATTAAGCCTGGCAAGTTCAATCAAGCACAGATATAAATGATTTGAAATGATTTTGAATATTATTTGAACCCAGGTCTGCTTTCTCGCTTATTGGAGCATCTTAGTTAGCCCAAGGCTTAGACCTGACCAACACTAATGTTCTGTTCTGTCATCTCTGCCTCGGTTATCAAAGGCAGACTGTGGAATGTGTGTGTCTCAGCCGACCCAAGGCAGAATGTTCTAGCCTGAAGACTGCTGGTTCTACTGGTGTGACCTGGTGTCACGTTGTCAGTTCTTAGTCGATGGAAACCGTTTTTTTGCCCTGCAAATATCCCCCATCCCTATCTGATTTCAGTAATTTTAGCAATGTGCCTCTGGCGAAACACACCACTGAACATGATAAAGTAATTCAGAACATAATAAATGTTGCTTTTGTGTACATAATTCGCGCAAAGCCTCATGATTATATGTTTATGGTACACCTAAAATGTATTTAATTTGACCTTGGCAGTTCTAGGAGGGTTTAATCACAGAATTGTGTTGTTTATACCCATAGCTAAATCACATGGGGCTAATGGCTCCTTTTCTTCCAAAGCCCAGAGCAAGGTTGTTTATTTTCCTGCACTGACTTCACAGAAAATGGATGTTAAAACTAATTCCTGGTAGAGATTCCCCATACACTCATCTCCAATGTGTTTTCAGAACACTAAATATCCAGGAGACATGCAGAAGGATGATCAAGATAATGCTCCTTCCCGACAACCCAACAGGTGTCATTGAGGGGATTGGCTGAATCTGTGCACTAATGAGCCAATCGAAGCCATTAGCTAAGTGATAGACCCAGTTCCTGGCATTTGACTGGCTCTCTCTATCAAACGGTCCATAGCCCTTTGAAACGTGCTGTGCCCCTGACCTATCAGTACTGGGTCATGTTCAGTGGAGACATCATAGGAAAACATTTTTGTGAGGAACAATGTCGAACGATGTTTTTGAGAGGAAAAAAAGTAGTTGTCTTTATATGTTAATCGTATCTTATTTCACGGTAATGTTATGTCATAATACTATCTGTAAGCACCAAATAGTCTCTCAGGAAGAAAAACGGTCGGTGCCTTTAAGATGTACATGGGTCATTCGATTTCTCTTGTGGCTACACTTT